>NW_026000305.1:4739239-4743108 GCF_001458135.2 Marmota marmota marmota | reverse complement strand
AGTTCTAAGAGTATATATATTCTCTTAGAACTACTTTCAAGTTTTAGTCAGATTTCTCATTGATGTGACCAAAAGACCTAACAAGAACAATTAGAGGAGGAAAAGTTTATTCAGGGGCTCATGGTTTCAGAGGTCTCAGTACATAGACACCTGGGTCCATTCCAATAGCTGGATCCATTTCTTGGGGTTTGAAGTGAGGCAGAACATCATGAAATAAGGGAGCGTTCATGTAAAGTGGTTCAAGACATCACACAAGGAAGGATACACACACACACACATATATATATATATATATATAGAGAGAGAGAGAGAGAGAGAGAGAGAGAGAGAGAGAGACTCCACACTCACCAGATACAACTCCCCCAATGACCCTTTTCCTACAACATTCTACCTGCCTTTAGTTATCACTCAGTCATTTCTTATCAGGGAATTAATTCACTTATTGGGTTAAGGTTCTTATAAACCAAGTATTTCACCTCTAAGATTTTTTCCACTAACACATGAGCTTTTGAGTGACACCTCACATCCAAACCATAACACATACTTTACCAGAAATATTGATATGTTGTGTTTCTGTTCTTGTTCATTTCTAAGAATTTCATCATTTTTATTCTCATTTCTTCTTTGATCATTTTTTTTAAATTTAAGATACTAACTTTCAGTCTCTGTTTATGCAGTTTCTCTTAATTTTCTTTGTGTTGATTTCTAACTTCATTCCATCATGGTTTTACAGAATACATGGAACTACATTGACTTATTTTTACATTTTCAAAGATTTACTTTGTGATATTGAATATGACATGTTTTGGGAAAAAAATTTATAAAAAGCTTATAAAAAGGTAAATTCAGATATTTGGTGGTAGAATATTCTGTAGATGTCTATTAAGTTAATTTGGTTTTTGTCTTTTTTAGATTGGAGTTATCTTCATTGATTTTATGTTTGATGAACTGCTACTGATAAGGGTACTGAAGTCCCCCAGTAATATTGTGTTGGGGTCTATGAGAGATTTAATGTCAGAGAGTATTTTTTCCATGTAATTGCGTGTATTGATATTTGGGGCATAATTATTTACTATTGTTATATCTTCTTGTTGGATTTTTCCCTTTACTAGAATATATAGTGGCCTTCTTTGTCTCTTCTGAGTGCTTTTTTGCTAGAAATATGATTTGACAGATAAGAGCATAGCTACTCTTGCTTGTTTTCTTGAACCTATGCCTGGGTTATTTTTTGTCATCCATTGACCTTCAGCCTATAGATGTCTTTGTATATAATATGGATCTATAATAAGAAGCATATGGGTGTATCTTGGGTTTTGATCCATTCTTCTAATATATATATTTTAAATTGGGAGTTTAGATCATTAATATTCAGTGTTACTACGGATATTTATTTGTGATTTTCTGATTTTTTTGGCTATATTTTATTTTGGCTTGATTTTCATTTATTGGAATATTTTTCTATCATTTTTTTCTTTTTTTAAGATTCAGAAAATTTTTATAGTTCCTCTGTGTGCAGTTTGTGTATTCTTTGTAAGTGCTAGGTTGGTGGTCATGAATTCTTTTAGTTTATTCTTTTCATTGAAAGTTTTGATTTCTTTTTGAATTTGAAAATTAGTTTTCTAAGTATCCTTGGCTTGCATTTGTTTTCTTTTAGGGCTTTGGATATCTCATTCCAGGCCCTCCCTGATGTTAGAGTCTGGGCTGAGAAATCAGAAATGAGCCTTATTGGGTTGCTTCTAAATTTGATCTGATGTTTCTCTCTTGAAGCTTTTACTATTCCTTCTTCATTTTCTTTAAAAGGCATGTTTAATGATATATTTCCATGAGCTTTTTAATTAACTGTAAATATTTGGTGTCCTGTGAGTTTCCTGTATGTGAATGTCTTTATCATTTCTAATATGGGAAATGTTTTCTGTAACTATCTCATTTGAAAATGTTATTCATTTCTTTCATTTGTATCTCCACGTTTATCCCAATGATTCTCAGCTTTGGTTTTTGAAATTTGTCTCAGAGTTATTATATATTTTGGCCATGCTCTATAATTTTCTTCCCTTTCCTGCCATCTGTGTGCTCAAGATCATATATCCTGTCTTCAATGCCTGAAGTTCTATCTTCAAGAGTTGAGATTCTATTTTTTTCAATCTAATCTATTAGGGATTCCTTCAAGTGAAATATTTAATTTGATTTACTATGTCATTCATTTATTTTTTTTGGGGGGGAGCAATTGAACTCAGGGGCACTCAACCACTGAACCACGTTCCCAGCTCTATTTTGTATTTTGTATTTTATTCAGAGACATTAGTTACTTAGCACCTTGCATTTTCTGAGGCTGGCTTTGAACTCATATACTCCTGTATCAGCATCCCAAGCTACTGGTATTACAAATGTGCCCCTTCATATTGGCTATATCTTTTATTTCTAAGAGTTTTGTTTGGTTTCTTTTCAATACTTTTATTTATTTATTCAATTGGTCTTTCATCCCTTATAATTACTGTCTGAATGCCTTCATTAGATTTTCTTTCAGTTCATTGAACACTTTTGTTAATACTTATTTTTTAGTTGTAGTTGGACACTATATTTTATTTATTTATATATGGTGCTGAGGATCAAATCCAGGGATTCACACTTGCTAGGTGAGCATTCTACCACTGAGCCACAACCCCAGTCCCTCATTTATCATTCTGGTAATAATTTTTTGTACTCTTTCCCTGGGTTTTAATCTACCCCTATATCAGCTGGATCCTTTGATGGGAGATTGTGGATTTTGAGGGGAGATTTTTGTTTTGCCTATTTTCCTATGCTTTCAGAAGTTTTGGTCTTTTAAATCAATTGAGCTGGATTTCTCTACCTCTCTTTGTTTTCTTTTCTTTTTTTTTTTGATGTGTATTTTTTTTTTTTGTCCTGGTACTTCTCTCTGTTTTTTAAAGTCTATGTAGATTCCATATGGTGGATTCTCAGTTGCCCATCTGATTTTTCTCATTAGGTCCTTGTTAATTTGGGCCTTTTTGTCTCCTCATGTCTTGAGTTGGAGTAATGGCATGAAATGTTATTCCATCAGCAAAGTCTCTAACATGTGTACTTTCAGTGTCTCTGTAGGCTCCCAGTACCTCACAGAATGGATCAAATAAACAATAGTAACAACTGCTGCAATCAATAAACAATAAACAATGCTAAAATAAATACCCAGTTCCTATTATGGCATATTCAACATTGTCACCAGTAATAAAGAATGGTAGATTAGCAATTGTCAACAGTGAAAGCAATAACCATGAACTAGCTCTGGCTGTAAAATGAATAGCAGGTGTCAACTCTATCATCCACTGGAACCAATGATTATATTTGCATCAATGGTGAGGGAAGGAATTAGATAAACTGATTATTTCTGGATGATGGTAAAAATACAGTTAATTATGAGAAAAAGAAAATGTGTTTGGAAGTTAGAAAAGACATCACTATTTTGGAAAGTCAATAGAATGCAGAAGAAATGCAGCAGATGATGTTTATATGGAAGGAGGGGAAAATACTGAGATACTGAGAGACAGAGAAAGATAAACTTTGGCCATTAGCAGAAGATAAAAGAGAAAGAGAAATGAGAAATAAACAAATTTAAAATAACACAAAACCAAACCAAAATACACAATCCAAAAGCCTCAAAATGCAATACTTGGAAAAAATAATTACATTTTTAAAATGCTGCATGGGTGCTGTGGCACATGCCTGTAATCCCTGGGTGGCTGGGGCAGGAGTATCACAAGTTCAAAGCCAGGTTTAGGAACTCTGGAAGGCCCTTAGCAGCTAATTGGGACCTTGTCTTTAAAAAGGAAGAAGAAGAAGAAGAAGAAGGAGGAGGAGGAGGAGGAGGAGGAGGA
>NW_026000305.1:4724278-4732000 GCF_001458135.2 Marmota marmota marmota | reverse complement strand
CACGGTCCCTAAGCCACATGCTTTTTGTTTAAACAGAGAGGGGGAGATGTTGAGAGCCACAGCCGAAGGGGCCCCAGCAAACTTCCAGCTGCCAGCAAACTTCCAGCTGCCGGCTGATGATTGGCTCACAGGGGCCCCAGCAACATCTAGCTGATTGGCTCCTCTGCGGTGATGCTCATTGGGCTGTTTCCCTGCCCTTTCAGACCACGGAGCTGCTCATTGGGGGACTTTTTTGGCTCCGCCCACATGACCCAGCCAATCGGCCTCAAGAGCAGGAGGATTGTGGGAGGTGGAGAGAAGCTTGTGTGGGAGAGAGAGGCTTATGGAAAGCCGGTGGTGGCAGTTGAGGCTCTGAGGGTTTTTCCTGAGAGGCTGTTTTGTTTGGCGTGTGTGGTTCTAAAAATAAAGTTACTTTCTTTTGACAAGTGGCTCCTGATTGTGCCCAGCCAGACTGCGGCAGAGGAGGAGGAGGAGGAGGAGGAGGAGAAGCACTGGGTATGGGGCTCAGTGGTCAAACACCTGGGTCCAATCCCCATCACTCCACCCAAAGCAATGCTAAACATGAGAGAAAATTTAAAAAAAAAAAGTGTATGTATTTATATCCCTGAAATGATCAACATAGCCAGAATTCACATGCATAAATACACATGTGAAAAGAATAAAATTAAATTAACTTAAATTATAAAATTATAGAAAATTCCAAAATCTTAGTGAAAATTTATGGAACCTTCTCCACAGAGGATAGCGCAAAGCATGGGGATTTTTATCCCTGTTCTGTTTTTGTATTCCTCTCTGAGATACCAGTTGGATTGAGCTAAGATTAAAGCTCTTTGATATAGGAATCAGCTTCCTTTCTCACCACTATGAGGTGGGATCTGTTAGGACATAGTGTTAGTTGGGATTTTATCCATAAGACCGGTTTGTTGCATTCCTAGGGTAACATTTCTGCAGCATTCTATGAGGGGAATTCCAGCAGTCAATGCTGATGTCTAATTATGCCTCAGCTCTAATCAGGTATTGTTGGTTGGTGCCTTCTTTGGAGAGACTAAATTGATCTGCCCCTGGGGCTAGATGGTG
Organism: Marmota marmota marmota; assembly: GCF_001458135.2. Lineage (NCBI taxonomy): Eukaryota > Metazoa > Chordata > Mammalia > Rodentia > Sciuridae > Marmota > Marmota marmota. Next base: position 4,730,923 of record NW_026000305.1, on the reverse strand, counting down.
GCCTCTCTCTTCCTCAAGTCTGGTTCTTGGAAATCTTCCAATAAATTTAATCTTGTGGCAGGAGCTTCTGATCCACAACTCATTGCTTTGCAGAACCAGAGCCTTCTCTGAATTAGTTCATGCACTCACCACTGCCTGTTAAGACTCATGGCCAATTCAACTGGTCACATGAGCTAACAGACACAAGAGAGAAGCCAGTGGGGCTCATCTTTGCTTTTATAATGTGAGTCCTCCAGAGTACCATCTACTCAGTGCCCATTTCTCATATGTTCCATCAGGTAAAGCCTACATCCCTTGACAGGCACCTGCTGGCATATTGTTTCTGTGCATGTGTGCATGTCTTTCCTTTTCTGATCTCACTGCTGCTGTGCATTCACGACAAGATGGCTCCTGCCTCAGCTCTCCTGGGCCACTTGAAATACAGAGTGCATGTCTTAAATACATAAGCACTTTTTGCAATTACCAAAATGTAGTGCAGTTTCGCATCTCTGGTCCAGTTAAGATTAAGCAGCGTTTTTAACCTCCAGTTTTTCTATACTAAGACTATGTCTCCCTCACTTTGTCTGTGGAGACTCTGCACTGGTGAATGATGGGTGGGCTATGCTGTTTTTTTTTCTTGTTTATTACAAATTTATGAGTTTCTAAGCCACTGTAAGTGTCTGTGTGGGCTTTCTCTCATCCAGTGAGAAGGTCCACAGAATAGGGTAGAGGAGAGTGTGGCTGCAGAGTCACTAATCAAGATCCCTGGAGACCAAGCAGGAAGCAGGTCTGATTTGATTGCACAGTTACCATGTATATATACTCAGGCAGTAGCTAAGCAGATTACAGGCAGCCACCAATGCAATTTCTGCTAACTGTCCTTGCAGTGACCAATCGAGGAGTGGGTCATGGAGCAAGTTCAGGAACTGCAGCACATGGCCTCACACCCAGGGCTGTGCATATGGGGTAAGCTGCCTGTTGCTCACACACATCACACAAGAGGAGTGGCTTGCCACTCAGGTGCTCTTAATGTATGCCATTTATGCAGTACTCCATGCACTTGTCCCCATTCTCCCCCCTCTGATGGTGCTGCAAGGACTTTATCCAGAATTGCTGTTTTTTTGTGTGTGATGGTCTTTACATGGTTACATAAGCATCTCACAACTCAAGAAAAGAAAATATTATTACTATTATAAACAATAGGGTCATGGTAATAGCATTATAAGAATTAGGTAATTTGGCTATCAGGTTTTTCCAATGTTCAATCAATCCCTGGAAGAAAGAAGAAGAGGTTGTCAAGATAGACATCTTTGTCTCATTGATTTTGACAATTGCCTTGGTAAGGTTATGCATAGTCATAACATAGTTAACATCCCAAGCACCCTTAATATACTGAGAAAAATTGGGGAAGTGTAAGGTTACATTGTCAGATACAGCATATTGGGTGACACAAATACTATGAAATTCAGGGTCACAAGTGAGCCTTTGCAACATAAACAGAATATCTAGTTGTTCCTGGTGGAGGCCTAGTTCTTGCTGAATGACTAAAATAGCAGCTCAGGACCATTCATTTAAGTCATTTTGAATGGTAAAGACTTCTGATGTGACAGTAGACAAATTTTTTACAGTCTGAGCAGTCTGGATATGCTGAGTGAGTGAAGCAGCAGCAGTGGCTGTGGCAGGGATGGCAGCTACCAGGACAATAATTACAGCAATGATGAGGCTAATTCCATGCCTTGTCTGGTGTAGGATCTCATTCATATCTTCATCTCCATGTCTCTGGACTCCTCCACTCACTGGAAGACAGATTGCTGGGGGCACTCTGAGTATAAATATACATTTAGCTTTCATAGCAGGGGTTAGACAATTTGTGAACCAGCAGGATGTGTTGACTGCATAAGGGATCTCTGTATGAGTGATATTTATGACATCAGTATCATTGATTATTAGCATGGCAATGGGTGGCATAACATAAACTTGTGCATAGTGGGTATGGGTATAATTTGTCACAAAGGCAAATCCATGGTCAGGGTCTGGACTGAATATTAGACCCATTCATCCAGGCGGCTGCTGCCCATTCGATAGGTATAGCAGCTAGCAATATTGGTGTGATATCTATCATGCCATACTGATTTTCTGCATACCAATTGGTAATGGCTTGTTCTGTGTAGTAGTTACTGCAGTAGTGCATGTGGTTTTGAAGCACATCAGTTATATTACAAGGAGCTGTGCTCAACCAGGCTCATAGATTTTCTTCTTCCTCAGAGAAATTTCTCTTATCAAGGAGATAAGTTATGGCAGTGACACATTGATTCCATGGGATGCTATCGTTGTCTGGGGTGGGGGTGGGGCGCTTTCCAAAAAGCATTGTTGGGCATGTTGGCAGCAAGGATTTCTTGCATTTGACATAGGGGAGTCTATGGCAATAGTAGCATTAACTATAATTCTAAGGTCAGTCAGAGCCAGCCCAACATATGACTTATTACAGTTATCTACAGTACTTTTATTGACAAGAGCAAAACAGAGGGGACTATCTGAATTATAGTTTTCACTATCCACTATGGAGAAAAAATAGGCAGAGTGGGTAAGAAAATTCTGGTATTCCAGGTACGGTTACCTCCTGGATGGATAACTCAGGATTAATAAGGTTGGAATTATTAGAGAAGAGTTTGGGTAAAGCCTCTTTCCAATTAGCAACAGCTAAAAGTGATGGCCTAGTAACCAAAGCCCAATTTACCTGACGGGAGGCTTAACTGTTAGCAGTGAGCACTGCACATACTAGGACCATTGTTATAGGCCCAGGGATGGGTTGCCACCAGGCAAAGGGGCCAATCTGGTGGCTTGTTCAACAAGACCTTTAATATCACCCCAGGTTACTTTACGTGAGGTCCATTTGCATAGATGAGACCTCTGCTTGAGAGGTTTTTCCTCCTGAGTTAATTCCTTCATCTTCTTAGTTTGTGGTTCTGGGTGTTCAGGGCTTGGCTTTCTGGCAGGCATCCATATGGGGTGAGGCTCCTATTAACATATGTAAACCCTCAAACGATGGTTAGGAGGCGCCCCAGAGCATCCCATCCATTTGTTATGGGATCCTTCTATGAAACCATAGGTAGATGGGAGGGCCCTGTGAGGGGGGCCCAATGCTTATGGGCTGCTATTTATGTAGAAAATTTTGAAATTGAAAAAAATAATTTAAGGCAAATAAGATTATTTTCAAGGCATCATGAGGGGTATAGTTTCCCCTCTCTGTTTTGTAGCATGGTCTTTAATTCCTTGTGTGTTCTTTCTATGATGTCTTGAGTCTAAGGGTTGTAGAAGATCCCAGTGAAGTGTTGTTTATGCCAATCACTGCAATCTCCTTGACATATCTTGCTAGTATAGACTGGCCCATTGTCATTTTTAATACACATGGGAACATCCATAATTCCAAAACATTTAAGTAGATAGGAGATAACCTTTTTTGTGTTTTCTTCTGTTGAGTCTACGACAATTACACAGCCTGAAAAAAAAACATATATATATAATCTCCAAAAGGTACATAGAAAGTGACATCCTTTTGCCACAAAGCATTAGATTTTAACTCCCAGGGATTCACTCCAGCAGGTTGTAAATGGCCAATGGGAAAAATGGGTGCAAATATTTTGCTGTCTCTGACTAGCTGCTTGCAAGCTTCTTTAGTCCTGCTTTTATGCAACTGTCATGGCTGAGGCCACCAAAGAGGCTTGAGCTGCTTATGTTCCTATATTTCTGGTAGCCAAAATCCAGTCATCCAGTGTGCCATTTCATACTGGCACCACTGCTGCTTTATGTTCCTTATTTAGTCAATCACAGACCAACTCCTTGGCTAAGGCCACCCTAGCTCCTCCATGAGACACCTTCCCTTCTACCACCTTGGTTTCTCTGTCAATAAACTGTGGCAATTCCTAAGTGATTTTATGCCTTCAGCCCTGTATAGAAACTGTACCTCCCTCAGCTGGTAACTTCCTCCAGGATTTTAGAGCACAGAGCCACACCTGATCTAAATAATTTGGTGGTCCTGTAGTCTGTACTGCAGGGGAACTGTAGATTTCCTCTCCCTGCAAGCATTCAGCTGGGAGGTTAACATTTCTGGCATGGTTACAATCCTTCTGCTGTTCACATTCATCATAAAAGAATGCCTTCTACTTCAAATATGTTATGGGCTCAAGAGTTGCTCTGGCTAGGACTTTCCAGTTTTGAGGGAAATTATGTTCAAGACTGAGTGATTTGAGCATTTATTTGCTCTGTGAATGGCCCCCAGGGCCCATTCCCTTTTACTGCCTTCTTCAACTCTTTCAGGGTACCCAATGTGTGTGGATACAAAGTGGCAGGGTGCTGTGATGTGGGGGTCATGTTGACTGGGAAGGCTGTACTCTCTTACCCCACTTATCATCTTTTATCCTACACAGATCTTCAAAAAATTCTCTGGCCTCCTGGAATGGGTTTCTGGGAGACCATGGCTTGGGCCTGTCTGGTGGCCTGGTCATTTCTAAGCTGTCATAGTCCTTTGTTGGCTTTGTCATTGCCTCATAAGGAGGCAGTTGATGTTGACTCAGGGAACGATATAAACTTTGCCTGTCAGTAGAAGGCGCACTTGCACCATTTGTGGCCCCCTCTTCCTGCACCATGAAGGCTAGCAGTACCATTTCCTACCTCTCTCCCTAATGCACCTGTGTGGTTGGTTGCTTTGAAGTAAATTTTCACCCCTGCTTTCCTGTGCCTGCTGCAGTTGCTTGCTCTGCAGTAGATTTTTGCCCCTGCTTTTTTCCTCTTTTCTGTCCCTCATCATCCCTCAGGGCCATCATTATATGAAAAGGGTTTATTGCCAGGCTCTCTAAACTTTGCTGAATGGCTCTCACAATAGAAAAACAAATGCAGTGGTACAGTATACCTCTGTCTCTCTTTACCTTGACGTACATTTGCCATTATCTTGTCCCACATTCTAGGATCAAAAATATCAGCACCATTTATCCATGGACTGATATCAATCACAACGTCCCAGAACTTCTGGGCTTCTCTCTTATTTAGGGATAAACCTCTAGAATCTAAGAGAGTGAGCAGCACTTGAAGGCTTTGATGGAATTTGGTAGGTTCCTCATTTCCCCTTCCTCACCACTTTGTGAGGGGCCACACCCTGTCTTATAGGCTTACCTCAGGTCCCTGCTCAGGCACCAGCTGCATGACCTCTCTCTCGTCAAGTGAGAAGGTCTACAGAACAGGGTGGAGGAGAGTGTGGAACAGGGTGGATTCGCTAATCAAAACCTCCAGAGACCAAGCAGGAAACAGGTTTGATTTTATTGCACAGTTACCATGTATATATACTCAGGCAGTAGCTAAGCAGATTACAAGCAGCCACCAATGCAATTTCTGCTAACTGTCCTTGCAGTGACCAACCGAGGAGTGGGCCATGGAGCAAGTGCAGGGACTGCAACACATGGCCTCACACCCAGGGCTGTGCCTAAGGGGTAAGCTACCTGCGGCTCACAGGTCCTTAAGGTATGCCATGTATGCAGTACACAATGCACTTGTCCCCCCAAGTTTCCAATATTAAATTATAGTTAAATCCCTCTTTCATCAACCTTCCTGAGAAGTTGTACAATCACTAACTTGATCTTATACCATGGTGCAGTTAGAAATGCAGCTTCCTGCACTTTTCTGCTATCGTCTGTGTTCATGACTTTATTGCATTTAATTATGATGTGCCATTGAAAGTTTCTTTCCTCGTCTTGCCCATTTGGAGTTCTAAATGTCTGGTGTCTGTTTGTCTCTGTCATTCCCAAGACTGGAAAATTTTCTATTATATCAGTGAATACGTTAGGAACACCATTAGCCTGTATCTTCTTCTTCCTCAATATATGACCTTAAATTTATAACCTTAAATTACATGTTTTAATTATGTTCCACAGTTCTTGAATAAATTGATCATCATTATGATTTCTTCCTTAATATTGTATGAATGTTCATGTCCATTTATCTAGACTTCAAACTCTGAGATTCTGTTTTCTACATTTTCTTTTTGTTATTTTTATATATACATGACAATAGAGCATATTTTTACATTATATATATTATATATATGGAGTATAATGTATTCTAATTATAATCCCGTTCTTGAGGTTGAACATGATATGAAATTACACTGGTTGAGTACTCATATATAAACATAGGAAAGTGGTGTCCTTTTCACTCCCTTTTTCATATTCCAAACCCTCCTCCCTTCCCTTCATTCATCTTTGCCTATTTCAATCAACTTCTATACCCTCTTATTAAGTCTTAGCATCTCCCTGTAAGAGAGAATATTTGGCCTTTGGTTATTTGGGATTAACTTATTTCACTGAGCATGATAGTCTAGTTCCATCCATTTACCTGCAAATGACATAATTATATTCTTCTTTACTATTCAATAATATTCCATTGTGGATGTATTGCACATTTTCTTATTCATTCACCCATTGAAGGGCACTCAGTTTGGTTCCATAGCTTAGCAATTGTGAATTAAGCTACTACAAATATTGAGGTCATTGAATCACTGTATTATGCCTATCCAAGATCATAAAGGATCTTTCCATCTCTTAAGGACTTCTCAAATTCTTTAATTAGTGTTCTGTAGTTCTGCCCATCCCCCCACCCCCCCCACCCCCGGGGAGG
>NW_026000305.1:4712650-4723432 GCF_001458135.2 Marmota marmota marmota | reverse complement strand
GGATAATACTACCTTCACAGATGAGTTTGTCAGCATTTCCTCCTTTTATATTACATGTAATGATTTCAGTAGTATTTCTTTAAGTTATTCTTTGAAAATCTGATTGAGCTTGGGTGAGAACAACTTGTACTGGGATTTTCTTTGTTAGTAGGATTTTTTTTGTTAACCTAAGTTGGTCTATTTAAATTTTCTCTGTACTCCTGATTCAATTTGGGTCATTTATATGTCTCTAGAAGTTTCTTGATAACTTCAAGATTTTCTATTTCATTAGAGTATACATTTTGAAATTTTTTATTGTCATCTGTATTTCACTAAATTCCATTGTGATTTTTGCTATTATATAACAATTTTTAATAATTGAGTTTTCTTTCTCTTCCTCTTCATTAGCATGGCTATGGTTTTATAACTTTCTTCAATTTTTCAAAGAACCAATTTCTTGTTTTGTAGATTTTTGTGAATTTTTTTCCTTTTTAATTTCTTTTCAGCACTGATTTAATTTATTTCCTGTGCTCTATTGCTTGTGATGTTCACTTGTCCTTCCTATTCTTATTTTGTACTTATTAAGGGCTTGAGATGTAATGTTAGATGATTTATTTGGTGGCTTGCTATTTTAATGAATTAGATTAATGCAATAAACTTTCCTCTTAGAACTGCCATCATAGCTTCCCAGAGATTTTCACAAATTGTATCCCTATTCTCATTTGCCTTACTTTTTATTTATTTCATTGTTTATTTCCTCTGATATCATTTTTGTCATTCAATAGCATATTATTTAGTCTCCAGGTATTAGAGTAGATTGTATCTTTTATTTCATTGTTGATTTCTAATTCCATTCAATTATGTTCTGATAGAATACAGATATTATCTCTATTTTTGTTTGTTTGTTTTGTTTTTGGTAAGAGTTGCTTTGTGGCTTAAGACATTGTTTTAGAGAAGAACATGTGTGCTTTTGAGAAGAAAATAAATTTAGTCATTGATGGAGGAAATATTCAATATGTCTGTTAAGTCAATGATTAATTTTATCTTTTAGTTCTTTGGCTTCTTTATTTAATTATTATTTGAAGAATATATCCTTTGAGGGGAGAGTCATGTTATGTCAAGTATTCTGTGTTTTGTTTTCTTTAGTTTTTGAAATTGAGAAGGTGTTATTATTATTATTATTATTATTATTATTATTATTATTGCATATAGATTCTCCATTGTTTGGGGCACAAAACTTTATAATTACTATATCTTGGTGATGTATAATCCCCTTAAAAAGTACAAAATAAAATTTGCTCCTTCTGATTAATTTGGCCATGAAGTCCTTTTTAGCTGATTTAGGATAGAAATTCCTGCTTTTTTAGGAGATTCACGTGAATGATGTGTTTTTCCCTGTCCTTTTACATTCACCCTTTGGACATTTTTGCCTAAGAGGGGAGTCCCTTGGAGAGAGCATCTTGATGGGTTTTTTACTCTAATCTGCCAGTATGTGTCTTGATTGATGAGTTTAGTTCATTTTACCTTCAATATTACAATTGAGAAATCATTTCTACTCCCTGTCATTCTCATTTATTTCTGGTTTTTGAATTAGTTTCTCCTTTTATTAACTATTCTGTTTGTAGTTTCTCCCTTTGCTTGTTTTCACTTTTATATTTCATTTCTTCTTCATGAAATATTTTATTGAGTATGTCTTGTAATGCAGGCTTTCTAGTTTTTTAACTTTTGTGTATGACAGAATGCTTTTATTTAGCAATTCTGAAGCTTAATATTGCTGGTATAGTATTATTAACTGGCATCCATTTTCTTTCAGAAGTATGGTGTATATTATTCCAAGACCTTCTATCTTCGAGGGTTTTGGCTGAGAAAGAAGATGGCATCAAATAGTTTTCACTCTAAATGGGACTAGTCATTTTCCTATGACAACCTTTAAAATTCTATAATTATTTACTGCAAGTTGTTTTCTTTTTTATTTATATATGATAGCAGAATGCATTAAAATTCATATTACACATATAGAGCACAATTTTTCATATCTCTGGTTGCATACAAAGTATATTCACACCAATTCATGTCTTCATACACGTACTTTGGATAATGATGTCCAGCACATTCCACCATCATTTCTAACCCCATGCCACTTCCCTTCCACTCCAACCCCTCTGCCCTATCTAGAGTTTGTCTATTCCTCCCATGTTCTCCCTCCCTATGCTGCTATGAATCAGCCTCCTTATCAAATAAAACATTTGGCATTTTTTGGGGGGGTGGATTAGCTAACTTCACTTAGCATTATCTTCTCTAACTCCATCCATTTACCTGCAAATGCCATGATTTTATTCTCTTTTATTGCTGAGTAATATTCCATTGTGTATATATGCCACATTTAAAAAAATGCATTCACTTACTGAAGGGCATTTAGGTTGGTTTCCCCATTTAGCTATTGTGAATTGTGCTTTTATAAACATTGATGTGGCTGTGTTCCTGTAGTGTGCTGTTTTTAAGTATAGACCAAAAGTGGACAGATGGGTCAAATGATTGTTCCATTCCTAAGTTTCCAAGAAATCTCCATACTACTTTCCATATTGGCTACACCTATTTTCAGTCCCCAAAGCAGTATATGAGTGCAACTTTTTTCCCACATCCTCACAAACACTTATCGTTGTATTCAAATAGCTGTCATTCTGATTGAAGTGAGATGAAATCTTAGAGTAGTTTTGATTTTCATTTCTCTACTTACTAGAGATTATAAACATTTTTCATATATTTGTTGATTGATTGTATATCATCTTCTGAGAAGTGTCTCTTCAGGTCTTTGGCCCATTTGTTGATTAGGTTATTTGTGTTTTTTTTTTCTTTTTGGTGTCTAGAATTTTGAGTTTTATATACCCTAGTGGTTAGTGCTCTATCTGATGTGTCAGGGGTAAATGTTTGTTCCCATGATGTAGGCTCTCTATTCACCTCACAGATTTTTTTTTTTTTTTGCTGAAAAAAAAACCTTTTTAGTTTGAATCCATCCCATTTTTTGATTCTTGATTTTAATTCTTGCATTATAGGTGTCTTGTTAAGGAAGTTAGGGCCTAATCCTACATGATGGAGATTAGGGCCTGTGTTTTTCTTCTATTAGACACATGATCTCTGGTTTTATTCCTAGGTCCTTGATCCATTTTGTGTTGAGTTTTCTGCCTGGTGAGAGGAGTTTAATTTCATTTTGTTGCATATGGATTTCCAGTTATCCCAGCTCCATTTGTTGAAGAGGCTATCTTTTCTCCAATGCATGTTTTTTGCACCTTTGTTGAATATAAGATAATTGTAATTTTGTTGCCTAGTCTCTGTGTCCTCTATTCTGTACCATAGGTGGCCTAGTTTGTTTTGGTGTCAATATCATGCTGTTTTTGTTACAATTGCTCTCTAGTATATTTTAAGGTCTTCTTCAGTCTTCTTCCTAAGGATTGCTTAGCTATTGTGAGTCTCTTATTTTTCCAAGTAAATTTCATTATTGCTTTTTCTATTTCTATGAGGAATGTCGTTGAGATTTTGATTCAAATTGCATTACATCTGCATAGTGATTTTGGTAGTATGGTTATTTTGATAATATTAGTTCTCCCTTTTCCAGAGCAAGGTAGATCTTTCCATCTTCTAAGGTTTTCTTTGATTTCTATCTTTAGGGTTCTGTAGTTTTCAATATGCAGATTTTCATAATGATGTGTCTTGTTGTGGGCTTGTTGTAATTTAGTACATTTAAGTGTCTTGTATCTGATATTGTATTTCAATCCTTAGGTTTGGAAAATTTTCTAATATTATTTTATTGAAATTATTGTGTATTCCTTTGATATAAATCTTGGAGCCTTCGACTATCAACATATATCTTATATTTGGTCTTTTCATCTTATTCTATATTTCTTGGAATTTCTGTTCATGGTCTCTAACATCTATTCTCCATTGTCAACTTTATTTTCAAAATTATATTCATGACCTTCATTCCCTGAAACTCTGTCTTCCAAGTGGTCCATTCAGCTGGTGCCACTTTACATTAAATTTTTTATTTTGTTTATTGATTCCTTCATTTCAAGAATCTCTTCCATTATTTTTTTTTCAAAATTTCTCTTTATTGAAGTGGTCTTTTCCATCTTTTATTTTCTCTCTTATTTTATTTCAAGCATAATCTTTTGCCTCACAGATCAGTTGAACTATGAACATTCTAAATTCCTTCACTGAAATTTCTTCCACTGTGTAGTCAGTGGATTCTATTTTTAAAATTATCTTGGTTTGTTTGGGGTAATTTTTTTTAATGTTCTTTGTATGTCTTCCCATCTAAACAGTATGGATCTGAGGCAATAGATTTTTTGCCCTGTGAACTTATAGTGTCCCTGAAGGTTTCCAGTACCTTACCCTTTAAAAGGAGACAAATAATAACAATAACCAGTGCATGCAATGTTCAGCATTAAACAAAACATTTCCTGCTATAATATCTGCAATGTTAATTGTCATAATAAGAAGAAATGTTGTGATCAGCTATTACCCGACGTAATAACAGTAAATTTGCAAAAGGGTATACAGTTTCAAATGTTGGGCAGGGAGAGAAAAGAACTGATGTAGGATATGTGGACAGGAGGAGAGAAAACATATGTAAATGTATAAGGAAAAGTGAGAGAGAGAACATTAGAGATTGTCTATTAGAAGAAGGAAAGAAAGAGAATCAAGAAAAACATATGTGAGAGAAAAAAAATTAAGAAAATTAATAAAAAAACAAGAATATAAAACAAAACCAAATATGTTACTCAAACATAATAGTCCTCAAAATACTGATTTTGAAAAAAAATGACTTCAAAAATGCTAGGATTGAGAAAAAATATGAATATTTGTAAGCATCCAGGAACCCTTTGGTCACTGTTATGGACCAAAATAAAAACAAAGAATTAAGATTAAAATTTAAAAGATTTTTTAAAAAGATCTTGGTGAAAATTTAAAGAACTGTTTCTATTGGAGTTCAAAAGATTCCCAACTCCTCTTCACAGCAGTGTTAGGTGGGTTGGACTGGAGTATGATGCTTGCTCCATCCTCAGGGTGTGTTTATTGGAATGTGAGAGAAATCACATAGGTGGAACTCCTGAAGGCAAGGCTTAGGCTTAGTTTGGCTACAGCATAGAGGAGTGATTGGTCTGAAGATTTTCATTCTGTGCACCTCCAGGTCCCAGCAGTTGTCAGTCCATGCGGGAGGATTGTACTACAGGGATCTTCTCTGGTTTCCACTTGTGTGGTGGAGGAACCAGTTCTTAGGACACTGCCTCACCTGTGGACTCCATGTTTCCTGGCCTCTTGGGTTCTGTCTCCAAACTCAATCTCTCCTGCCTCTATCCTGAATTCCTGTCCAGGTGTTTCTCTCCCAGCCAGTCCTGCAAGTGGATGGATTGAAGTGGGTGGGAGAGCTGAGTGGATTTCCATGACCAGTTATACTCTGTGTAAACCTCTCTTCCTTTGATTTTCTCCTGATATCTTAGGCACACTCTACATCATGCAGTATGGTTTCGTCAGGCCTGTATTTCAGGCCAAAAACAGTTTGCCATAAATGTGCTCCCTCAGCTGCCCACCCCCTCACTGAAGCTCCCAAGTGGTCTCTTCCTCTTTTCTCTGCATGCAGCTTGGGCAGATTCAGCTTCTTTGTGCACAAGTCTCAGGCATCCTACAAATGTGAGTTCCTTTAATGTCCTTATCCCTACACTGTGCTTGTGGAGGGACTTATCTGCCTGGTGCCTCCAGTGATTGTAGTCACTATGGCACTGGATATTTTTTTTTCTTATTGTATTATATACAAGCTCTTGAGTCCCTAGTCAAAGGTGAATTTCTAGTTTTAAATTCCAGTAAAGTCCACCACCATTTTGTTTTTGTTTACATACCTTGCTGAGAAGCTGCCTATCTGCTTTCTTGGTTTCATGCCGTAAATCAGTCAGAAAAGCAACCTTCTCTTATTCTATCATCTTCAATAATATCCCTTCATTTATAGTCTTTACATTATTATACTAAAAGCAGGTGCTGTGTTCTCTCACTTGATAGTCTTACTCTTGTAAAGCTACTTGGGTTAATAAAAAAAAATTGTTGTGTCTGTGTAACCTTGGTTTTTCTGTTGAGAGAGAATTTAAAGTGACTATTTCTGCCTCTACATTTTTTTCCATAACCAGCTTTACTTTTAATGTCATCATATAAATTTATTGATTATTTTGAAAATCTGCTTATAGACTCTAGATTGAAATCAGTCTCTGTTTTCCACTTGATCAATTGTATTAGATTTTCATCTGAGTTTTTCCTTTGACTATTATATTTTTCTTTTCCATGTTTTCTGTTTCTTTGTTTTTATAATCTTGATTTCTTCATTGAAATGTTATTATATCTTGTATTTTCTCCCTCAGTTCATTTCTTAGATATCTTGTAAATTATTGATCATTTTAACAATTAACATTTTAATTCTTAATTCAACCATTTTTATAGTCGGAATTCTGTTACTAGGGGGTTATACACTTTTGGAGAAGTTTTTCATTTTTTTTTGGTCTATTTTTCTCACAATTTTGGAGGTTCTCTGTTGCATGTGCATCTGTTATGATTGTTTTCTATTCATCTATTATGTAAATATATTTCAGGCAGTTATCTCTTTATAATATGCTCTGAGGTGAGGATACATCTTAAAGTCAAAACATCCAGTCCCCCAAATAATAGTCCTAAGTTCAACAACCAGCACTACTTTGAGAGAAACCATAGATGCCAGAAACAGTTTAATTAAAGTGCAAACCATGTAACAGAACATATAAAAAATTAATGATCTCTACTGCTGTACTAATTGAAGTGAACAATAGGACATAAATAAATTAGATTAGGCTGAAATGTTAAATGTTAATGAAAGTATACTTAATTGTAAATTATAACATAAATAGGGACAAAAAAGAAAAGAAAAAGAACAAAAGTGGTGGGAAGGAGTGAAATAAAGTAAATGAGGAGATCAAAAAATATTAAGAAGAAGGGAGAGTAATGGACATAGGAATAAAGAAAAGAAGTACTGAGGGTCTTGGGTTTTAGCTCAGTTTTAGAGCATTTGCATAGTATATGTGAGGCCCTGGGTTCAATACTCAGCACCACAGAACAATACATAAAATGAAGGTATTGTGTCCATCAACAACTAAAAGTATATATATATATTTAAAAAGATATCATGAAAGCTCCAGCAATAACAATGTCTTAATAAAACAAGCAGCACAAAATCTACAAATCAAAAAGAAATAATACCACTTAAGTAGGCAGATTTGTGAGAGTACTTTGGATTTGTTCAATCATGTTAAATGGATTTTTTTTTTTTTTTGAAGGCAGGAGCTAGTGATGCTTGACATCCTAGGATATTGCAGAGAATCGTCCACAATAATGCCTGAACAAATCTGAATTGTCTCATTGATGGTCACATGGGTGAAAATCTTGTTTATGATTTTCTGATCCTGGATATAAGCTTTATTTAACATATAAGTAAAAGATAGCTTTTTAAAGTTTTATTTTATTTTTCCAAAAATGCAAGTATCATGTAAAGGAAGACTGTACTTTTATCTGGAAGTCTACCTGGAATTACCTGCTGAGTCAGAAAACCACACTGTGGTGTTAGTGATGCCATAATAGTCCATGTTCATAGCTGTCAGGTTCATGGGATTCTACACACTGATGTGAGCATTCAGCTACCTCAATGGATCCTCTAGTACAGAGACACATAAGCATTTACATACACATTGAAATAGAGGACTATAAATAATTTTCTACATTCTCCCCTTGTATTACAATTAAGATATTTTATCAATTGTGTGTGTATGTAGATAAGTTTTATTATCTATTCTTTTCACTGTAGGATAGCAGAGGGACATCCCCAAATATGTATTTTTAATAGAATGTTGTGTCTGATAATATCAAAATCAATAAGTTAATTCACTAAGAAATCTAACTTTTCTTTGTTCAAAAGTTTAGAGTACTAATAGATATTTCTCAAATTTTGATTCTTACTGAAAAATTATAGTCCCTCCATTTGTGCTAATAGAAATATGAACATAGCTTACAACATTTCTGACTACAGGGTTTGATATGTTGGATTTCTGTAGGGGGTGGTGATAATATCTTGGACTCATTCCAAAAAGAGCCATAAAAGTTACATTCAGCCACCTAAATCATGCAGCCTCAAGTTCCTCAGTCAAAATCCCACTAAAGAGATCAACAGGAAGAGTAGAAAGATGGGTAAGAGGAGGCAATGCAGAATGAATTCTTAAAAAATAATGTTATGTGCATATATAAATATACTACAGGGAACTTCACCTTTATGCATAGGTAGAAACAGCCAATCAAATATAAATAAATAGATAAGCAAAAGGAAGTCTAGTAGAGGAAGGAGAATGGGAGAAGGGAGTGTGGAGAGTAGGGAGGAGGGGGGAATCATGAACTAAAATTGAATTCCACACATGCATGAGTTTGTCAGGATGAATCCAACTACTATGTATAATTATAAAGCTCTTTTAAAAAAAAATGATTGTCTCTACCCTGCTTCTGATACCATTGCCATATACAAAGTTTCTCTCTTCTTTTCCCACTATCATTAAGATATTGTTGAAAACATTACTGATTAAATGGGAGTGAAGCTATGACTTCTACTTTTACCTGAACACTCTCTCAAATATTATTCCTTGCAATGTATACTCTAGATTCAAAACTGAGCATTCTTTTCAAACATGAATGATCCTATTTATAATTAAATATCAGAAATTTAGTTTCAATGACAAATGTGTGCCTTTTAACAAAATGAGACAAAACTAAATAAATGGAAGTTTGAAAATCCAAATGAAGTTTTGATCAAGGTATTCTACACAACAACAATTATGATGCTTATTTTGCTATCTGTACACAATGTTTTTCCATGGTGGCTTTCCTGAACCATACAATTACATTCAAATGTATTTCTTATACTCT
Source organism: Marmota marmota marmota (assembly GCF_001458135.2). NCBI lineage: Eukaryota > Metazoa > Chordata > Mammalia > Rodentia > Sciuridae > Marmota > Marmota marmota. The sequence continues at coordinate 4,714,474 of NW_026000305.1, read as the reverse complement.
CTACAGTCAGAGATTTATTTTGAAAATTGAAAATAAAAATTATTTTCCATAATTACATCATTTCCCCCCCTATGGAAGATACAGCCTTTTCTGCTCACTGTTTTGAAAAAAAAAATTCTCTGAATCAATACAACTTTCATGGTTGGGAACTGACTTACTTGATTATGTTAGGAGAATATGTACAGTGCTGGGAACAGCATTTACTTCTCTGGCTCCATTAGTTTTTCAGCTATGGTTCATTAACAGTATATACCATTAATTTAAAGTAAGGCCTGCACTAATAATGACAATTGATTTCTTTGTTTAATTTCTGTATAACCAAATGACACTCTCTCCCACAAACCCAAATTGAAAGTTCCTTTGGGACTTTGAATTATATCATATCTTTGATAAAGGTTATGTTCGATAATCTAACCCGCTTGATATTTTTCTCTTTGCAATACTTAAAATAAAATCTTAGTTATGTTTTGACAAAAGATGAAGAATTATTTTGAAAAAGTAAAATAATGCACATGAATTTCCCTTTCAACTTGCACTAATGTCCATTTTATAATGATCTACAATATCTGTAGAAAAAAAACATTATTACTATTCTTCTCTGTGTCCTAAAAGTAATATTTTAGGGTGTTAAATACTCTCACTGAATACATTGGCTTTGAACTAGTTGATCATTTTTACTGCTTTAATTTTTTTCAACTATAAAACAGATAGATAACATCCTAAAAACTTTTGAAAAACACATACGTATGAAAACCCCCAATTGTTAATCTGACTATATATCTCAACATGCTTTAAAAAAAAAAAAAAGCTACTATTAAAAGAAAGTCAAGTTCAAAATCCTTGAATCTAAATCTTGCTCACTTACAAACTGGATCATCTGGTCCAAGTCATGACACTTTTATTTCTGCACAAACTATTGTGATTAATAACATATATTCTGCTTTACCCAAAGGGCATTTTAAAAGATCAAATAAGATGACTCAGATGATTTTCAAATCACAATAATAAGATGATGAATAGAGGGAAATAAGAAACAAATATATATCAAAGACCATGATATGTTTTCTGGAATTTTGAATCCATCACTGTGTGTTTCTAAACAATCAAAATTATATGAGCCTCAGTAGAACCTTGTAAACTAAACAAATTCACATCTACATGACTGTCGTGAGCAGAAAAGAAGATTAACTGCAGGACTCCTTGGCTGCAGGAAGTCCCAAACAACATAAATTCATTCCATTAGCTGTCTAAAAACCAGGGTCTACAATAATATCATGGTATTGGCACCAAAATAGACTGGTAGACCAATGGTACAGAATAGAGGACACAGAGTCTAACCCACATAACTACAGTTATCTTATATTAGACGAAGACACCAAAGACATACATTGGAGAAAAGATAGCCTCTTCAACTAGTGGTGCTGGGAAAACTGGAAATTTACATACAACAAAATAAAATTAAACTTATATTTCTCACCATGCACAAAACTCAACTCAAAGTGGATCAAGGACCTAGGAATTAAACCAGAAACCTGCGCCTATGGAAGAAAAAGTAGGCCCAAATCTTCATCATGTCAGATTAGGCCCCAACTTCCTTAATAAGACTCCTATAGTGCAAGAATTAAAACCAAGAGTCAATAAATGGGATGGATTCAAACTAAAAAGCTTTTTCTCAGCAAAAGAAAAAATCAGTGAGGTGAATAGAGTAACCTACAGAATGGGAGCAAATCTTTACCACAAGCACATCAGACAAAGCACTAATCTCTAGGATATATTTAAAAAAAAAAACACTTTAACACCAAAAAAAAAAAAAAAAAAAAAAAA
>NW_026000305.1:4704127-4712230 GCF_001458135.2 Marmota marmota marmota | reverse complement strand
ATATATAATATATATAATATATATATATTTTAAATACATATATGTATATTTAATATATATTTTAAATATATATGTATATTTTAAATATATATGTATATTTTAAATATATATGTATAATATATATATATATATATATATATATATATATATATAAAGAGGTTTATAGTTTTAGCTTTTACATTAGGTCTTCAATAATTTTAAGTTATTTTTTTATGGTGTTAGATAAGGGTTAAACATAATTCTTTTATGTGTGGCTATAGGATATACTTGCAACATTTTCTGATAACACTATGGTATTCTCTATTTTATTTTCATGGTGCTGTTGTCAAAATCAATTGACCACAGATACATAGAGTATTTATGGCTTCTTGATTCTAGGTCAGGTCTACTCTCTCTTTATTATGGTTTCCTGGTTATAAATTTGGAAATAAGAAATTGTGAGTCCTTTTTCTTTATTGATTTTCAATATTGATTCAACTTTTCTGTTGTAGTTTTATTTTCGTTTCCATTTTATTAACACTGTTGATTTTTGTTAAGAGTCATCTGAGATTCTGATGAGACTGTGTTGAATTGCTATATCAATTTTGGGAGCATTGCTATGCTAACAGTATTAAATTTCTTGATTCATGAACATGGGTTCTTTTTCCATAATTTTATTGAAAATTTTTTATAGATTTGAAATTATTAGACTTTTAATATATTCAAGAATGTATTATTAAATGTTTTAACAGTTTGAATAATACTATAAATTAATTTTTTCTTAATTTTATTTTTGAATTTTTCTTTGAAGCATGCAGAAATTTGATTAGTTTTTTTTACATTGAATTTAAATCCTGCCTTCCTGATGAACTTATGATTTCTAGTAATTTTTGTGACTATCTTAGGATATTCTTTATATAGGTGATATTATATATAAGCATTTTCTTGCCTACATGTACTGGCTAAAATCTCCAAAAGAATGTTGAATATATGATGTGAAAGCTGACAATGTTTTCTTCTTTTGAATATTAGAGGAAGAATATGTAGTCACTTGCCTTTAATCATGATGTTTCCTATGAGTTTTTCATAGACTCTCATGGTCAAGATGTGTACATTGTTTTCTACTTGTAGTATGTTGATAAATTTATAATGACAAATATTTTTTTTAAAAAAATAATTGGCATATACTTAGATAATTATGTGGGATTTTTTGTTTTGTTTTATGTTCTATTGATGAGGTATGTTGCATTAATGAAAATTAGATATTAAACCAACTTGGCCTTTATGGGATAATAATTACTTGGTTATTAGAAATAATTATTTTTATGTATGGCTATATTGTGATTGCTACTATTTTTTTAGAGTTGTGTCCCTATTCCTAACACATTTTTCTGTAAGTTTTATCATTATATCTTTAGCTGATTTTGATATCAGAGTTATACCAATATGAATGAATGAGGTTGTAAATTCTTTATTGTTTTTAGAAAGATTATATGAGAAAAAAATTGGTGTGAATTCTTCTTTATATGTTTGGTAGATTTCAGGAAACATTGACATCATATGGCCTGCGTTTTCTAAGTTTTCCATTGTTTTAAAAATTTCTTAATGATTTATTGCTGTTTTCTATTTACCCTTGAGTCAGTCTTAGTAATTTGTATCTTTCCAGAAATTTCTCCATTTAATTTTTCATCTAATGTGGTGGTATAGAATTTCTCATATAATAATTTCTTTATAATAATTTCTGATTTTACATGGTCAGTAACAATACAAATTATCATATTTCTGATTTACATAATTTGAGTTATCTCTCATGTTTTCTTTATCAATCTAACAGTCAAATTTTTCATATTGTAATTTTTTTTTTGTTTTTACTAGTATTTGCATTGATTTTATATTCTCTCTTTCATGAATTTCAATCCCCTTAGTTATTATTTCTTTCTGTTTGTCTGTTTTAGGTTTAGTTTGCTTGTTGTCTATTTTGTTAAGATCAATTATTACATTATACATTGTAGCTTTTTTAATATAGACATTACAGACAGATAATTCCATGCAAGCTCTGATTGCAGTGTTTCATGAGTTTTCATTGGTTGGGTGGGGTTTTAAAAGTTTATCATGAAGTATTCTTTGATTTCGCTTGATTTTTCCCTAGTCTCATTGATTATTGAACAATGAGTTAAATAACTTGTAATCACCCTTTCAGTATTGAATTCTCATTCAGATTCTTTGTATAACTTGAACAATTAAATATTTACCTCTTCTTTAAGGAACTTGATATATGTATGGTTTTCTTTCTTTAGATATAATATATTGCATCACTGGAATTCCAAATGTTAAACCAATTTGGCATTCCTAGGATAATATTTACGTTGTTATGGTATAGATTTCACTTTATGTACTGATGAGCTTCAACACTCAGATAATTTTCTACTACCTTGATGTTTACTTTCTGTTCTCATAAGACTTCAAACTCAGCCAAATGTTACATTTTGGGCTACCTCTGATATTTTCTTAGCAAAGTCATAGTCTCCTGGTATTATAGAAATATAGCATAGATATTGGAATCCTGTATGGATTTGTTTAATCAAGTTTATTTAATCAAGAAACATCATGTAAGTAACATGATTATTCCAAATTCCACCAATTATTTTAGATTATTATATTTCTTTCTTCTTCACCAAGTGTAGAAGTACTTTCCAGATTTTAAAATTTTAACATGCTTTATTAAATATATTGACATATACTTGCTGCAAGAATAAAATTAATTTTAATTTTAAAAGTGTTGATTATATTTTTGTGCTTTTAAAATTCCTAATATCAATTGTTTATAATTTCCTTCATTATTTTTTTTTCATATCACCAGCTGTCATTTTGACATTTTCTGTGGTTTTGGTATGGTTTTTACCCAGTAATGGTTTGGATCTAGAGGTACCCTTCCCAGATATAACTCATGTGTTGATAGCGTGATCCCAATTTTACCAAGGTTTAGAGTTGGTGCTTTTAAGGAATGATTGAATCATAAGAGATATGACTTCACCAGTGGATTAACTTGATGGATTAATACATTAATTAATAGCTTAATGCACTACTGAGAATTGGGATATAGTTGGAGGAAGTTGATATCTTGGGGCATGCTCAGGAAGGGTGTAGCTTTTCCCTGGCCCCTCACTCAGTCTTTGCTTCATAGCTGCCAAAAACTGGGCAGAATCCCAATGCCATTCTCTTCCACAATGTTCTGCCTTACTTCAAGCCCAGTATAATGAAATTGGATGGCCAGATACTGAGACAACTGATACTGTGAAGCAACATAAAACTTTCCTGCTCTAAATTGTTCTTTCTGGTAACAGCAAGGAAAAGCTGACCAATACACCAAAGAGGTAAGGTCATGGGAAGCTTTATCTCAACATAAAGGCTATTGAATGGTGATGTGATCTTAAAAAGGATTGACCTAGTGGGAGCTTACTAGCTCATTACCTACATCATGAAGAAATTTGTGATGATCTTGCAGAGTATATTATTTCTAACATAAATATATCGATTCTAAAAAGAGGAGTTTTTTATAAAATAGCAATCCTGGTAGTTCCACATTCTCTTTACTCCCACCTCACCATTGCTCTTCCTTTAATGTGCTCCCACAATGTGATGGTATATGCCATGTTGTGAAATAACTGTCTCTTGCCAAATGCCATCATTATTCTGTTAGGATTTTGTAGCTATAAAAATCATGAACCAAATAGACCTTTTTGATAGATTCTCTAGTGTCATTTATTTTGTTTTAGCAATACAAACTAAACTAAGATAATGTTCATCTATATTGACTTTCCTTTATATTTATTATTTCACTCCTTTTAGTTATTTTGGTGATATATTTATGCTTTGCTTTTACTCATGGAGGTTGTCTGTTAATTCTTCATTCTTAAGCTTTTAATGGAATACTTAATATATTTTCTTTTTTAAATTTTATTTGTTTTTTAGATGTATGTAACAGTGGAGTATATTTTCACATATTTATACAGACATTGAATATATCTTATTCTAATTAAGATCCCCTTATTGTGGATGTACATTATGTGGAGTTTCATTTTATTGTCTTCATATATGTATATAGGAAGAACAGTTGAACGAATCTGACACAACTTTCCTATGTACTTAATGTATTTTCTTTAATTTTTTTCTTTCCTAATTATTTATACCAAGAGCGTTCTTCTAGGCTATGCCTTTGTTGCCTCCAAGTCTTTTTTTTAGGGTATTATAGTTACATATTATATTGAAGTTCATTATGATAATTATACAATCATAGAATATAATTTGCTCTAATACAGTCTCTGTATTTTCCCTTTCTCTCAACACTTCCCTCACCCATTCACTTTCCTATACTCTAATAATCTTTCTTCTATTTATTTATAGATTTTTAAATTAGTGCATTATTGATATACATAAAAGTTAAAATCACTGTGGTATATTCATACATGTACACAGAAAAGTTTGTTTCAGATTCATTCTACCACTCCTGAACATAAGATAGGGTATTCATATCACAAATATGTAAAGATCTAAAAAAATCTTGCCAGGTGCAATGGCACATACTTGTAATCCTAGTGGCTCAGGAGGCTGAGACAGGAGGATCGCAAATTCAAAGCCAGCCTCAGCAAAAGCAAGGTGCTAAGTGAGACCTGGTCTCTAAATAAAATACAAAATAGGGCTGGGGATGTGGCTCAGTAGTTGAGTGCCCCTGAGTACAATCCCCAGTACCCCCCAAACAAACAAAAGAACTAACAAAATACTTAACACCAAAATAATACTTAATAAAAGGGTGAAGGAACTAAAGAGATATTTTTCAAAATTTTTATTAAAATTTATTCACTTTACATTCAATGTTTTATTGTAAGATATGTAAAACAAACACAGCTCATTATATTTTACTTAAAATATCTTCTAAGATAATATAGAAACCAGTATGTACATTGAGTAGCACTTCATAAAATGCAGTAGAAAATACCTTTTTTCCCTCCAATATTCTTTGAAATATACTCTATGTGAATATGTCTTCCAATGATTTTTCTGAAAATATTTTGAAAAAAAGTCTATTTACTAAATTCTTAATTTCAGTTCAACAAATAAAATATGTCCCCATGTTATAAACTTTCAAATTTCATTAAACCTATGCTATAATTTTTAAAAATATAGGTTACATTGGTAAATGGGGATCGGGGCAAGTAAAGAATAACATTAAAAACAAGGCAATTAAGGAGAATTTAACAAAGGACTTATTTGTACAGGTATGGGCAGGATGAAGGAAATTTTCAATGTTGCAATATACAGGTTGAATAATGGATGTTATAATCACTTCTAGGTCTGAACAGGCAAAGAAAGGGAGTAATTAGTAGATCTAGAAGACACATAACTGAGGAAACACTCTCCCAACAAATCTTTACCTTTTGTTTGAGGAACAAAACCTTTCAATCCTTGACTGAGAAGGAAGTATCCAGGAGAATAGATTCCTTTACCTTTCTTCAGTTCTTCCATCTCATTAAGGTGTGATCCCAACACAAAGCCAGATGTCAGAAAGGATTAGCAATTCGGTACATAGAGATCAGCGATTATATTACAGCTTGCATTGTATTTGCTTTATTTCCTAGCATAGTCATGTATGCTGTAAGAGAGGATTGTTAGGTAGGAAAAAGGGAAGGATCTGCTCTATATTTTTTCATCTGTTGAAATAGTCTACTTTTCTAGTCTTGCTATTCAGTTTTTCTCTTCCAATCCACTATGTTTTGATGATGATAGTGTTTGTGGTTGTGGTTGTGGTGATGGTGTGTGTGTGTGTGTGCATGTGTGTGTATCAGAAGAAAGGTCTAAGAACAAAAAAAAAATTACTGGGAAAAGTTCACTTTACTGATACTACCAAGAGTTACCAATGAAATTATCTTCTTACACATTTGAAGATGATTCTCTTGTGGATGTTTTGTAGTTCTTTGGTATGTTTGTTCAACCAAAGACTCTCACCTATAATTCTTTCAACTCATAGATTTTCATCTGATTAAATCTCAGTTGTGATCCTTCCTTAATCCTTATGTATATAGCTCTAACCTCTTTCTGTTTGGCATTAACACTCTTTTAAATGGGCTTCTAGGACAAAAGTTCTTCTTGTGGCTCATATATGGCTTATAGGATATAAAAACCTTATATATACTATGTCAGTATATTCGTGATGCTATCAAAAATAACATTAAACCAGGTAACATATAAACAATGAAAACTTATTGATTTCAGTTTCAGAGATTTGGAATTTCATGATACATTTGCCAAGAGGTTTGACGTCTAATGAGGACACATTCCTCAAAGATGTCACCTTCTCGTGGTGTCCTCAAATGGCTGAAAAATTGAGGGGACTTTCTTTAGCCTATTTTATAAGGGCACTAATTAAATTTGTGAGAGCTCCACACTCATGACCTAATAATCTCCCAAGAGAACCCACCTCCTTAAACATTGCCTTTGGGACTGAATCTCAACATATTAATTTTGCATGATGCTAAATTTCAGACCATTGCACATGTATTTCATGTTAATAAATTTACATAAAAACCACTGCTCTGATTATCATCAGCCATTTTATCAACATCTCCTGCTCTTTAATTTCTCGAAAATAGACTTATATAAGTTGAATGTACTTGTTAAACTCCAGAACCCTGAATCTTAACATATCAGGTAGAGTTTTTTAAACATGAGAATGGTACCTATTTTGTCTAATGAGGAACCATCAAAATGAAGATTCAAAGAAAATGAAGAATCAGGCAAAATATTCCAAACAAAAAATTATTTCCAGGAACTGACACTAGCATATACAGATACATGGTTCACCTGACAGAAAAATAAAAATATGTTTTATAAAAATTCTTACTGAGGTCAAAAGAATAATTCATAAAGAGTGAAAATTTCAATAAAGGGAGAAAAAGTTTAAAAATACCAAAGAAAATCATAGAGTAGGATAATGTAAAAGCTAAAGTGAAAAATTCAGTTAAGTTCAACAGTACACAAATTCAAAAAGGAATCAGTGAACTTGAAGGTAGGCCAATGAAAATAATTCAATTGAGTGAAATTCTAGAATGAATTGAATGACTAGAGAAAGCTTAATTTACTTACAGGAAGTCATCAAGTATACCAATATATGTGATATGAAAAATCCAGAAGAAGAAAGAGAAAGTTCCAGAGAGATTATTTAAAGACATGATGGCTGAAAACTTCCCAAATTTGGGTAAGAGAACACACATCCAGATTCACAGCATTTATCATTTTGAAAATTTCCTATTCAGATATTTTTAAATAGGATTATTTGTGGGTTTTGCCAATGTCAAAATTTTAAATTTCCTTTTATATTATAGACATTAGTTCTATGTCAGATGGATAGTCGGGACATGTTTTCTACTGTTGAATATCTTGTGTTTTCACTTCTTTTTTCCTTTGCTGTGAATTATCTTTTTAGTTTGATAGAACCAAATTTGTCCATTTTTGCTTTTATTTCCTGTTCTTTGGGGATCATACTGAAAAATAAATAATAAAATCCTCTAGATGTTAAAATCAAGTAAAAGAAGCAAATTTTGAAAGAATAAGTTAAATACTATCCATGACATATAAGGTAATCTCTGAAAAATCATCAGTAGATTTTTTTAACATTTTTTTTACACTAAGGATTTAACTTAAGGACACTTAACCACCAAGGCACATCCGCTGCCTGTTTTTATATTTCATATTGAAAGACAGGCTATCATTAAGTCGCTTAGGTCCTTGTTAAATTGCTAAGGCTGGATGGACTTGAACTCCTGATCCTCCTGCCTCAGCCTCCCAAGCTTCTGTAATTAAAGGCATGTACCACTGCACCCTGCTGATTTTAATGACACATGATAGTGGGATGATATCCTCAAACTGCTGAAAGGAAAAAAAAAAAAAAACCCTGCCAAACATTATTACTATACCTTGTAATGTTCTACTTCAAAACTGAAGGAAAGGGGTTGGGGTTGTGGCTCAGTAGTAGAGCACTTGCCTAGTAAGTGTGAGGCACTGGTTTTGATCCTCAGCACCACATAAGAATAGATAAACCAAATAAAGGTATTGTGTCCATCTACAGAT
>NW_026000305.1:4700789-4702518 GCF_001458135.2 Marmota marmota marmota | reverse complement strand
AGATATATATATATATATATATATATATATATATATATATATATATATATATATTTAAAAACTGAAGGAAATCTGCAGAATCACCCAGTAATTCATTAGTCCAAGGAGATCATAAGCACTATGACTGATTTACAAGAAATGCTAAAATGAAGATATAACAGTTACAAATACATGTGAAGTTAACATTCACTCACCTAAATATATAAAAGAAATTGAGAAAATGGAAAGGAGAAATACCCAGCAATACAATAATAGTTGGAGAAGTCAGTACTCCATTTTCAATAATGGACGAACATCCAGACGAGAGATCAATAATGGAAACAGAAGACTTGAATAACACTATGAACTAAATGTACCTAACATTCCATCTAGAAGTATCATAATACACATTCTTCTCAAGCATATACAAATATATTTCCAATAGGAAATATTTTACACCACAAACAAGTCTTAACAATCTCAAAAATATTGAGTTCTTGCTATGTGTCTTTTTTCTTGTCTTTCATTCTTACCATAAACCTTACATGAAGTAAAAAATGGCACAGACTATAAAAAATTCAAGGGTCAGAGAATTACAGAAAATGGAAATTGGAAAATACTGTAAGGCAAGGAAAATAAAGAAACAATATATTAAAATTCATAAGATGTAGCAAATGAATTTCTAATAAAAACATATTTAGTAATAATTGTCTATATTTATAAAATAAGAAAAATTTAAAAAGCAGCATGATTATACACTTCAAGAAACAAGAGAAAAATTAAGTGAAAAATTAACAAAAGGAGAAGTAATTAAAAGAGTGATAAAGGAAATAGAATATAGAAAACATTTAAAGAAACTAATTTTGTTTGTTTTCAGAAGGTAAAGGGAATTGATAAACCCTTAGCTATGGTTAATAAGAAACTACAGAGGAATCAAAAAATTAGAATCAGAAATTAAATATGACATATTACAATGGAAGTAGACATATATTACATGGACATAAAAGAATTTTAGTGGGCTGATATAAAAATTTTTCACAAGTCAATATAGAAAAATCTGATTTATATAAATGTAATGAGAAATTAAAGAAACATGCACTACATACCATGATTAAATCATTCAGAAATATAGTCTAACCAACCTATAACTATTATGAAGATATACTCAATGACCAAAACCTCCTAACAAAGAAAAATCCAGGAAAAGAAGACTTCATTGATGCATTCTAATAAACAGTTAAAAATTTTATCTCCAATTCTTCTCCAATTTTCAAAAAAAAAAAAAAAACGAAGAGGGAACATTTTTAATCTTATGATGTTAGCATTACCCTAATAAGTTACACCAAATATGGACAGAAGAAGAGAAAAATTATAAGCCAATATCCCAAATAAATATTGGTATAATAACCCTTAACAGAAGATGGCCGCTGCGTATGGGGGTTGCTGAAGTGCTGAGCGTGGTGCTCAGAACAGCGGCTTTAATAGAGATTTCGCACAGTCTGTTAGAGCTCCTTTCACCATTAATCTGTAGTGGACCACTTTGCCAAGCAGCAGGGAGAACAAAGAGATCGAAAAAGAGATGCTTGGCTCCCAGAGGCTTGGCTGCTCAGAGCCGAGGGGGCTTTGCTCCCATCTGCTTCCTCTTTCGCTTCGCTCCGGGCAGAGAAGCTGAGTGTGTAATCAGCAGTGGATTGTAAGTACCCGAGGCAAAGAAAGCTCAGTGCGCCCCGCCTTTTTTTTTCTTTTTTTT
>NW_026000305.1:4674848-4700242 GCF_001458135.2 Marmota marmota marmota | reverse complement strand
TATACAAAATTACATATAAGAGGTTGTGAGGGGAATGGGAAAGTAAACAAGGAGAGAAATGAATTACAGTGGATGGGGTAGTGACAGAAGATGGGAGGGGAGGGAGGGGGGATAGTAGAGGATAGTAAAGGTAGCAGAATACAACAGTTACTAATAGGGCATTATGTAAAAATGTGGATGTGTAACCGATGTGATTCTGCAATCTGTATTTGGGGTAAAATTGGGAGTTCATAACCAACTTGAATCTATTGTATGAAATATGATATGTCAATAGCTTTATAATGTTTTGAACAACCAATAAAAAAATAAATTAAAAAAATAATAATAACCCTTAACATAATACTAACAAAACAAATGCAACAGAATTTTTAAAAGATCATACTATGACCAAGTGGGATTTATCCCTGAGATACAAGAATGTTTCAAAATTAAAAAAAAAAAAAAACAATGAATGTGATACAGCATATCAACAGAATGAAGAACATAAAACAATGCATCATTTAAGTTAGATACAGAGTATTTGAAAAATCCAATATATTTTCATCATAAAAACTCTCATGAAACTAGAAATAAAAGGAAACTTTTACCTCTACATAATACAAGTTTTCTATGCAAATTCCACACTATCTTCAATTTCAGTTGTATAAAACAAAGATGTTCTTCCTGAAATAGGAACAAGGCAAATATGTACACTCTTTTCCTTTCCTATTAATTTATTTTCCTTGACTAATTAATATGATAGACAATATTGATAACCACTTCTAGAGTCAATTCTTTTGAGTTAAGGAAATTCCTCACTAAATCAGTTAGGCAAGGAAAGGAAATAAAATTCACCTAAATCAGGAAGGAGTAAGTTAAATTGTGCCTGATTTCAGATGACATAATCTTCTATATAGGAACCCCTAACGTTTCCATTAAAAGAAACGGATACAGGTGGCTGATGCTGTAGATTATTGGTAGAACACATGATTAATTTGTGAGAATCACTAGTTTCAATTCATTCCCAGCCCCCAAACAAACAAGCAAACATATATCTAATAAGAGAGTAAACTTCAAAATATATAGGGACTTTCTTATGATTTAATAGTAAAAACCCAGACTACACAATTAAAAATAGGCAAAAACTTGAATGTAGTTTTTCTCTAAATAAAAAAAATAAAATTTAGAAAAATCTAGGTGTGCAATTATATATATATGCATGTAATATAGGTATATATAGTATATATATATATATATACTAAGTGGACAATTATATACATATACATATAATACATATACATATATACATATTAAATTAAATCCTTTTCATTAAATAATTATATGTAATATAGATATATAATTATCTCTGTATATAATTTTATATAATTTAAACATATATTATTAAATAATTATATATATATACATACAATATATATATATATATATATATATAATATGTCATATAAAATTGCCCACCTAGTATATGGAAACATTACAAATCATCAGGGAAATGCAAATCAAAATCTCAACGAGATTATCACCTCATAACAGTCAGAATGGCTATTAATTTAAAATAGTGACAAATTTTGAGAATGTAATTTTTTCTTTCTTCTGTCAATGTTTGGTGTAAGTTATTAAATTTATAAACATTGCATGTTGGCAGTGAAATGTAAATTTTGTAGCTTCTAAGGATAATAACATGGAAGATCCTCAATAAATTAAAAATAGAGCTACATGTGGTCCAACATTCCTGCTTCAGAGTATCTATCCAAAAGAATAGAAATCAGAATCTTGAGCTGATATTAGTACTCATTGTTCTTGTTTCATTATATGTAAGATGTTTAAATAACCAGTGTCCTTCAGGAGAATAGATAATGAAAATGTGAGTATGTGCTCACTCACTTGCATTCTCTGTTTTTCTCTCCATGTATAAAATGGAATACTATTCAGCCATAAGAAGAAGGAAATTATGTAATATGTAACAATATGATGAAAATCTGGATCATTATGCTAAATGAAATAAGCTAGTCATATAAAAATACTGCAGGATTACAATTTTATGAAATATGTAAGATAGTTAAATAACACAATGTAGCTGCCAGTGGATAGAAAATGTGGAATATAGGAAATTCCTAATCAATGATCATGAACATAAATTTTATTCACCAAAAATGAATAAACACTGGAAAATGCTATTCATTGTACCTATAGTCAACAATGATGCATTGTATACTTTAAAAATTGTCTAGAGAGTAGATCTTTTGTTAAATGTTCTGATAACAATTAAAAACAAACAAAATGAAATAAAAAGAGAAAACAGAACTGTAACCTGTAGAAAATCCATAGTCTTCATTGTTGATTAGTTTGGGAGGATTTTCTTATTTGGTTGTTTCAGAGAGGTCTGCTTTGCTGCATTTTCTAAGGAAATATGCTATTGGAAAAGAGAATAAGAGAATGAAGATATCTAAAACTTTTAGCATAATGGAGGGGAAGGATAATGAAGGAGTAAAAGTTTAAGCTGTGTCAATTATTGTATAAATGATTCCCTGAGACATGAAAGCTAAAGGGAAAGGGTGAAGATAGAAATATTTGGTGTTCTAAGTGAAGGTGGCCACATAACCTCACACCACATTTACTTGATTTTTCTCACAGCAGTAAAAACCACCATTAGTGAGAATGAAGGTGTGGATGAAGTTGAAAGATGGAAAACCATATTTAAATATGGGTTTTCATATTGTAAATGATTGGAGTTGTAGCAGCTCTGAATGTAGAGTTCTATGATGTCCCTGGATATATATGGTGCTATGAAATGTAGAGTTCAATTTGTGCATGCAGAAGTATTAAGAGATATAGAAGCAAGAATGATAGGCTGTGTTTCTGCAGAGGGAACCAATGAGAAATAATGAGGTAGTGCAAAAGTCTTCTCTGATAAAGGATATTTTATAAAACAATTAGTTAAAATAGTCTTCCTGTTGGGTGAAGTCACATTGGCATACACATTAAGGACCTTTAACGTGTTGTGAGAAAAATTCAGAATCACTGCATTTCTTTGAGGACAGGAGTGTAATGATCAATGTTTATATAGGGGAGCTGGAAGAAAAAAGAGTCAGAAAGATAAGTTAGGAGGCTCTTTTAGACATTCTCATTTGAAGAGATAGAAACATATACAAAAGCATATACAAAAATATAGACATCCTCCTTTGAATAATAGAACTATATACAAAAAAGGCAGTTGGCAATAACATTCTGAAGGGAAAAAGTGTGTTAAAACTTACTTCATTAAATAACAATTGACAATTGCTATACTATAATTGCATTTTAAGTAATTTCACATAGCTGTGCATTAAATGAAAGAACATTTTAGTGATAAGTAATAAAATATGTTTTTCAATGTTAATGTTAACTATGTAAGGATGACATTGAAATGTATCAGAGGAAATGTTACAGATTATTTTTCAACCCATGAGAAGAAACTGCTACTGCACACACAAATTGAACTTACAGACAGTCATAAATTTATGGTTTTCAAAATTGGAGGAGATTCATAAAGTTCTAATGAAATAAAAAATAAATTTAAAAAATGAAATATATAGAATAATGTCATATTTTATTTCCACCCTCAACCTCTGTAATTATTGCTCTTAACAGTGTCATAATCAGCAGCATCTATAGTCAGTGATATTATTATTCCTATATTTTTCTTAATGGAAAATGCATATGTTATTTTTTATGGATTAAATTAGAAGGTATAGCTTTGTTCATATCGAAACTTCAGAAAGAGTTTTTTCCACTATTATTTCAAAGTGAGTATGTATGTTTTATATTTTATTATGTAACTCAGGTTGAAAATTTTAGGCAAATGTAAAATTGTGATACTACAAGTCTCTTTATTTTTCAGTCTACAACTTGCATCCATACAAGATTATTACTGAGCTTTGCCAACTATTTCATTCATCTAGGAATAAGGTTTACTTTTTCTCTATAGACTGAATACATTCCACTGCTCCATAAACTTACCTTTTTTCTCTCTTTAATGGCATAAATAATAGCTACTTGTTATTTTTCATAAAATAGCCTTTGTTTAAATTATATTTTAATGATATACGCTATAGGGCAACCAGATCAAACATTTTGGCCAAAATGCTTTAAGACAAATCAAAGCAGTGTTAACCAGCTTTCAGAAGAACAGTGTGGAAATTGTAACTAGCCAGTTCTTTAAAATATTTGATACAACAGTCACATAATAAAAATAATAATGATTTCACATCTTTTTCATGGACAGCAAAGAGAAATTTTGAAATAAATACTGAATATTTTTGAATAAATATTTTTGAATAAATTTTGAATAAATACTGAAATAAATAACAAACCGTGAAGGTGCATGCTTTTTCTATATTTTACTATAAACCAAATCAAACACCCAGAAGACGTAATTTGAATGTATGAAATTCTTATCATGGGGCACAATTATTAGTTAGAAAAGATATAAATGACACATAATGACTGACTGTAACTCACTTTTACTCATACTAAGCAAAGTTAAATCATTATTTTAACATTTTAAAAACTACTACCTGTGATTAGCTTTTGAATGCTATGAAGATTATTCAAATATAAGATCGTGGTTTAAATCTGTAATCAGTGTTTGATATTAACACTTTTTTGTACTAGAAATTAAACCCAGGGCACTTTTCCTTTGAGGTTCATACCCAGCCCTTTTCATTTTTACTTTGAGACAGGGTTTTGCTAAGTTGCTTAGGACATCACTAAACTGCTGAAGCTGGATTTGATTAAACTTGGATTCTCTTGTCTCAGCCTCACGTGTTTCTGTGATTGCAGGTGTATGCCACAAAGACTGGCTGATACATTTTCTTGATGTTAAAGATAATTTAAGTTTAAATTTTTCATTTAATTAATTCTTTCACACTTTGAAAATAAAAATCTTTCTTTGCCTATTTACTAGTAGATGAAAGTGAATACAATCCCCTGATATTTGTCTATTCCATTGGTCATTTTCCTTCTTCAAGGTTCTTCATCAAAACATACGTGTATCTGACTAAATATAATCTCCCAACATATCATGGTGTTAGGGTTCTCCAAAGAGTAGAATCTAGTTAAAGACAATGGGTTCTTATTTCTAGAGTAATGACAGTATTCCTGCTGTAGGTGGGAATATCCAAATCAAATCAGGAAAGGTTCATGAATTGGTCCATTGTCAGATTCCCTCTTTCAAGTCCTCTATGCCAAAGAATTTTTAATGTGGTAGGGTAAACTAGATTATCATATAATCTTCTCAACATCACTTAAGAAATAAATTAGAAGTTATGAGGCCTTCAGTAATTGCCTTTTGAAAATCAGTATTCTAAATCTTTGGAAATTAAAAATCTACTATCTCAAATTATTCCAGATTAAAAAAATATAAATCTGTTTATTCTTTTTGCAATTATTCTTTAAAATATCTTTCCTGAGAATTTGAAATCAGAATATATTAGTTTACTGAGCTAGATGAAGGCATACATGTAGGTAAATTACATGGGGAAAAAAAGAAAAATTCATAACATTTTAAATTAGCATTCTAATTCACTGTACCCCAACTTGCTTCTTTGTCATCCACCAAGGAGAATAGTTTTCAAATTCCTTGAACATATGAATAATATTTTGAATTTATTTGTCTTACTTTATTTTCTACTAAATATTAAGAACTGAATAAGTATTTAGAAATATTTCTAAGTGTATTTATATGGTATAGGCCCAGATTTCATCATAAACATTAATTTAAACCTAATTTCACTAATACATTCAATATTCAAAATATATTTATTAAAAGATTTGCATTCTTGTGTATATCACAGTCTACTATAAAATATAGCCCAAGTAAATAAAAAATCCTATCAAGAGTTATATATGGTGGACATCAAGAGGTATCAAGAGAGCTATAATTATTTTAGTTTACTGTTGTGTGCTCAGTACCTAACAGCGTCTGCCATAGAATAATTTTTTTTCTTAAAAATGCACTTATCATTTTATGGGTAGGTACTATAAAGGAGCAACTTTATTACTTGTGAATCAGTTAAGCATGTATGTCATAAATAAAGTATAACTTGTTATAGATAAACTTTCATTATTTAAAAAAGATTTTCCATTTTTTTAAAAAAATAAAAGTGTTTAGCCTTATTAGACCAGAGACCCTGTGCTTACTAGAAGAAAAAGTAGGCCCAAATCTCTATCATGTCAGATTGGGAATCAAATTCCTCAAGAAGACTCCTAAAGCATAAGTAATAAAATAAAGAATCAATAAGTGGGATTTTATCAAACTAAAAGTGTCTTCACAGCACAGGAAAATATCAAGAACATACAGAGCCTACAGAATGGGAGAAAATCTTTGCCACCTGCGCCTAAGATACAGCATTAATCTCCAGGACATATAAAGAATTTAAAAAAAAACATAACATCAAATAAACAAATGATGCAATCAATAATAAATGGGCAAAGGAACTTCACATTTCTTTTCTGTGAACAAGCACTTCACAGAAAAGAAATATAATATGAATGGTCAACAAATATATGAAAAAAATATTCAACATCACTAGCAATTGTAGAAATGCGAATTAACACTACACTGAGATTTTATCTTACTCCAGTCAGAATGACAATTATCAAGAATACAAGTAACAATAAATGCTGACAAGGATGTTGGGGAAAAGATACGTTCATATATTTATTTGGAGACTGCAAATTGGTGCAATCACTCTGGAAAAAACAGTATGAAGATTTCTCAGAAAACTTGGAATGGAATGAGCATTTGAACCAGTTATCCCACTCCTCAGCATACTACAAGTCACACAGCCACTTCAATGTTCATAGCAGCTCAATTCATAATTGCTAAGCTACGGAACCAACCTAGGTGCCTTTCAAGAGATGAATGCATAAAGAAAATGTGTAACGTATACATATTGGAATATTACCCAGCCATAAAGAAGAGTTGAATTATGGCATTTGCCTGTTAATGAATCAAACTGGAGATTATCATGCTAAGTGAAATAAACCAATCCCCCAAAAACAAAGGCTGATTGTTCTCTCTGATATGTGGATGCTGACTCATAATACTTGGAGGCTTCACCAGATTGGACCGAGGACAATGGTGAATATGTATCTGAGGGTGGGAATGGGAAAGATAATAAAATGGATTGGACATAATTTCCTATGTTCATATATAAATACATGACTAGTGTAATTCCATATCATGTACAACCACAGAATGGGAAGTTATACTCCCTGTATGTACAATATGTTAAAATACATTCTCCTTTCAAGTGTAAATATTAAAAAGAAAAAAAAAAGAGAGAGATTGGACTAAATACATGACTATATTATTTAGTCTTATAAATAATAAAAAGATAAATTATATATATATACATAGCATAATATAATTTCATAATCCTCAAATTTTTAGATCTCTTAGTGTTGAGTACGATCTATTAAGGTGAGACACATAGTATAAGGTGGTTCACACATCCAGAGAGCAATGGACAAGCCTCACCTTAGGAAAAATATCATTGGGATCATGGTATTCTCCTCTACCTGATAAGTATAGATAATCTATATTAATGTCTGCATTAAAATAATCTATTCCCTTATAATAAACTATATATTCAGGCTTTTTCCACTTTTCCAGTGCTTTAATAATGTGCTTCTAAGGAAATTCTGACAGTGTCTTTCTTCATCACAGGAAATAAGTTTTAAACTTCAAGATCCTGATAGAATATGTTTTAAAAAAAAACCCTGTCATTACCTACCGTTATCCTCAACTTATCCTACTCTGAGCCATAGAATACTCTACATTACTATAATTAGAGGCATTTTTCTTTTCTTATCTAGATATAACCAGTGCAAAAGCTGAGGAGATATCAACTTGGACAAACATTAAAGGAAGAAGAATGATTACCTGTAGATCACCAGATAGTGATTTCTTTTTACTGCATTCAAGCAAAAGTCAGACTATAAGTTATATTAGCATTATTTTGTGTATTATGAACTAGCAAATACCTTGACTTCTGCAAAAAAATTGGTAATTTGTGCAGTTGGTAAAATTGAATGCTCAAGAGGCTGTAGTTTTATATCCAGGAGTTCAGTTGGCAGTTTTAATTTGAAAATATTCATAAGGGATAATTTCAAGTGTTTTATATTTAATATTTATATAAATTTCACTTACACACATATTAATTTTATTTTTATATTGTAATCTGGTTCCTATACATAATATTCTGAAATAAGTAAAACACAAATTTACTAAATGTTTTTACTAGTTTATGTATTTAACTTGGAGAGATATGGCAGCACTAGGATATATGAATATTAAGATGAGTTGTTTGTTAGGAATGGTGGTGCATGCCTGTAATCTCAGAGGTTCTGAAGACTGAGGAGGAGGATCACAAATTCAAAACCAGGCTCAGAAACTTAGCAAAGCTCTTAGAAACCCTGGGTTCAATCCTTTGTACCCCCCCGAAGAAGAAGAAGAAGAAGAAGAAGAAGAAGAAGAAGAAGAAGAAGAAAGAAAGAAAAAAACATTGATTAGTTCTCTGTATTTAGATTTATTTGAACGTTTTTGCACTCTTACATAGATATTTATATCACTTATAATTCATATTCACAGACATATGAATTATACACATACACATATATTAAAATAGCAATTATTTATAGCTAGTTTAGTTTTAATTAAAGAAAATGTGCTGAATAATGAATTAATATTTTGCCATCTCATGTTTGGCTAAATGTTTTCTAGTGACATCAACTATGTTCTTCTCTTTATTTGGATCTTTTCCTACGAATCTGTGTTTTTACTTTTATCCCTAAGGACATATAAAAGTGCCACAGATATTAAGAGACACTATACAATCAGTGGATCCTCAGTACACTAGATTTAATATATGAGTATTCAAACAATGGGGTCATAATGGAGATGGAGATCCAAAGGTGATTTCAGGAATGATCTTTCCTACTTTGAAAGCTCATTTCTCAAATTTTCACATTATCATGGAGATATTTTTCCAATTGAATCCACCCTATATGTATATATTCATAGATGAATAGATAAGTTGTGTGTGTGTGTGAGTGTGTGTGTGTAATATAAAAAATGGAAGTTGACATCCACTAAGGTACATTTTTAGCAGCACAGAACACAGATGATTGGCAGAACAAAGCATATGGAAACGGGGAAGAATCTAACCCACATTTAGATCTAAGAAAAAAATATTTGCCTGAAGGGAAAATATTAATTAGTTTGTCTACATGCAAGATAAAAGTCTGGAAGACATATCCATCAAAAGGCAGTGGAATAAACAGCAAAATGGAAATTATTTGTAAATTGACAGTAAACTTGGCAAACATTGAGGGGGTAAACAAGTTATTTGGCATGCAAAGCATTTCGAAATCACAGCCTCTGTCAGGAGGCATCTGTGCATAGATTCACTTGTTTGACAGAAATTATCATTTTGCAGAAATCTTTGCTGCATGCTAAAGATTTTTCACCCTCTTTAATTATTTTAATTGTTGCTTTAGAATGTTCCATATAAATACTCAAAAGATGCAAAAATCCGCAAAGCCCAATCCAATTTCATCAATAAATGGCTATTGCATTCTAGAATTGATTAAAATACCTAACAATAGGTGAAATATTTAATTAATGCATCTGGAATATTTTTCTTGAATTAAATATAGGCTGACATAAATGCAGTAAAGATACTCATTGTACTGGGAAAGGTAAAATTACATTTGAAGAAAAGGAATATACCTCACCTTAATTTTATTGTCTTTTAAAATAATTGAAAATCATCTTAGACTCTGAAAACCTATGGAGTGAAATGTTTTTCACAATATTTAATTTCTGAAAAAATAGTTCATTATTAATGTAAATTAAAAATGAGATATAATGAAAATAATATTATCACAGAGATTTAAAAATCTTATTTCTGGGATGGCTATCTGTCAGTTCACTTCTCTGACTTCAGTATCCTCACCAATGAGGAGAAAGAGATAGTGTCACTATTTTTTGAACTCTTATCTAAGCAATTTAGAAGTTGAAGGTTATATGTAAGCACAAATTCTCAAACTAGACTGTTTTGACTCAAACAGAAATGCTTAATAAAAATAGTCTTTATTTATTTTCTACTTTTATCTAATGTTTTCGAAAAAAGACTCATTTGTAAGCATAAGTCCTAAATTTTTATCAAAATCATAAAATCTTTAAGCAGGAAATTATATTTCCCATCTTTTTAATGAGAATGAAACTGAAGTCCACATAGAGTAGTAGACTTGAACCTAAAATTGGTATTTAAATTAATTCATTATTATGTTCCATGTCCTTATTATTATTTTACTTTTATTATCACATTTAATTATTAAAACAACAGATGATGTGGGGTGAGCTATGTAGTAGAATGGAAATTAAAACCCATTATTTCAGATAAGTATTTATATACCACAACATTCAACAGTTAATGTAACAGATGCATGTTTAAGTTATATATTAAGGGACTCTGATGTACTGTTATTCAGTCACTAGTTTCATTCCTATATTCTAACTGCTCAAAATATTCTCCTAGGAATGCCATTGGTAGACCACAAAAAATAATCTTAACAGAGTAACCTCAAAATACTTGTCAATAATGCAGATTTCACTTATCATCTGCAAAATCAATTGGTTTTCATAAAGCTAGATTTGTCTATTGTAAATACTCTACATTATTCTACACTATCTTTTATACTGTTTTTTTTTCTCTTAGGACATAATTACTATTATAGAAAATAATATACTCCATGAAGTTTGCAGAGGCAGTTCAGCATAATAGTGAAAAAGTGAGACACTGGCTTTAGGATATCTTGTTAGCAGGATTTTCAATTCCAATTATACAAGTTTGTATACGTGATTAAATTTTCCTAAAACTTATTTTCAGCACTAATGTTATTATCTTCAATAGTGGTATTGTTTTGATGGTAATTTGAATTAATGCCTTTAATTACCTAACACATATTAATGGCATGATAGGTTCTAGCTGTTACTTATATGGTAGGAATGTGGATTTATATATGCGTTTGTATGCATATGCATGTATTTGTGTTTTCCATAACTTTCTTTGCTCTTTAAAATAAGAAGTTGACAAAAATGCTGATCTTTGTGAAGTTCTATAGTTGTTGTTGCTCTTTTAAAATTGAAACATAATAGCTGTATATGTTTATGGAGTGTAATGTAATATTTTGGTATGAATATACATTGTCTAATTCTTAAATTAGGGTCATTAATATACATATTCATCACTTCAAACATTTACAATGTATTTGTGATAAGAAAATTTAAAATTCTCTTTTCTAGTTATTTTGAAATATATAATACTTTTTGTTAGCTATATTCACCTTACTTTGTAGTAGAATAACAAAACTCATTTCTCCTATCTTATTGTATCTTTGTACCCTTTCCACCTTTCTCCATCCTTCCCTCTTCCCTGTCCTCAGATTTTCTACTGTGCTATTCTGTACTTATTTTACTAGTTAATGAAATTAGGAAATTAAAAAGTCTAGTTATCAACGGACTAACTTTTCACCTCAAAGAGTTTTAGTTTAGCCTCTATAATGAGTTCATTTAAATACCACCAAAGAGATAAGGGGAGATACAAAATGGCAGACTAGAAGGAGGCTGCATTCTTTGTTGTTCCATGACTGAGGATTCAAATAGAGGAAATACTGATTCTCTGTGAGACAGCTTTCCTTGCCCACCAATCCCCTGCTCTTTGCCCACCTTTTTGTCCACAATCACCCTTTGCCAGTATATTGCCTACCATTCATGTGTAGATCACGCACTGACTGCCACTGACAACCTGCCAGTTGCCAGTTTGCCCGCCTTTTACATAACCATTGCCCAACACCTGACATCCATCCTCCAAGCACCTTGGGACTGCAGCAAACCTGGGGAATCTGAAGCCCAGGTCCAACAGATTGCAGGTAGGTCTGCATGGGTCAGTACAGGCTGGACAAGTGTTGGATATGAAAAGTGAAAAACCCCAAAACAGTGCAACATAGGAAAAGGGAGTGAAAAAGAAAGCCATACATTGATAGCCCCAAAATAAATCCTTTCCAGTTGTTGGCCACAGGTGGGGAGAAGGTGTTCATCAAACCTAGAATTATAGTCACTGGGAAGCATTAATGTCCCCCAAAATAAATCATTTCCACAGACCCTCAACCCCAAAACCCCAAACTGACATATTCATTATTCAGTAAAACTGACCACAAATTCCTGAGTACTCAAATTGACATGCTCACTAAATGACCCCTCAGTATAACCTATATAAGCCCAGACTCCTTCTTTGGCCAGGGGTTAATTTTCTATCAGGAAAGTGGGTTCATATCCCATTTCTACATTCCTCATTCTGCATGAAAATTCAGTACTTAATAAAAAGCTGAGGTAATCTGTGAAGTTTTCCTCCAGCCTGTTCCTTTTGTGCTAACAACAAGTCTGTGGATAGCCAGTGATGGGAGCAGTTCCCTGGGGGAGCATAGGATGGAGAAATTGAAAAAAAAATACAGGATTTTGTGATCTAATGAGTTACTGGAAGCCTTCAGGGACACTATAAGACTATAGGGTAGAAACTGGACTGCCTCAGATCTATACTGCTAGATGGAAAGATACACAAACAACATGAAAAAATAAGGGAACAAAGCCCCTCAAACAAACTAATATGTTCCAATACATGGACAACACAGTAGAAGAAATGTCAAAGAAGGAGTTTAGAGGTACATAATTAGATTGATCCTCAAAATAAAGGATGGTATCAGAGAGAAAATACAGGAAGTGAAAGATCACTTCAAAAAGAGGCAGAGGTTATAAGAAGAAATCAAGCATAAATACTCAAAATGAAGAAAACAAAAAAAGCTATATTAAAAATTCAATGGAAAGTATCACCAACAGATGGAAAACAGAACAGAGAAAATGGTAAGGAACTATGTAAAGATCTTCCAAGAAATATGGGATAACATTAAGGAACCAAATTTAAATTTATTGGAATAGATTAAGGCATGAAGATACAAAACAAAGGAATTCACAATTTTTTCAATGACATAATATCAGAAAATTCCCAAATCTAAAGAATGAAATGCAAAATCAACTAAAAGAGGATCACAGGACCCCCAAATGTACAAAATTATAGCAGACCCACACCAAGTCACATTATAATGAGAATGACTCACATACAGAGCAAGGATAGAATTTTAAAGACTGTGAGCGAGAAAAAAATTAAATTATATACAGGGGGAAACCCATGTGGATCTCATCTGATTTCTCAACCAAGACCCTCAACACCAGAAGTTCCTGGAATATAAAACTGTGAAAGAAAATGAATGCCAAGTGATAATTTTATATCCAGCAAAACTAAGCTTCATATTTGAAGATGAAATAAAAAACTTTCCATGATAAACAATAGTAAAAAGAATTCACAACTGGAAATTATTCACTACAGATCATTCTCAGCAAAATATTTCATGAGGAGGAAAAAAAGAAGGAAAAAAAGGAAAGGGAGGAACTACACTAAAGGAAAAGTCAATCAAAGGGGAAAATGAGTCAAGTTAAAAACCAAAAACAAAAAAAAATGCACAGGAATACACGTCCTATTTCAATGATAACTCTAAAAGTTAATGGCTTAAACTCTTCAATCAAAAGACATAAACTGGTAGAGAAATATGCTTTCTTGAAGAGAATCACATCCTCTAAAAAGCCATCCACAGAAAAAAGGTGAAAATAATTGGAAAAAATGTCACTCAAATGGACTGTGTAAATAAGCAGGGGTTTCCATCTTCATATCAGATACAGTGGACTTCAAGCCAAAGTTAGTCAGAAGAACAAAGAAGAACATTTCATACTGCTTAATGGAATCTTATATTAACAAAACATAACAATTATAGGTATATATACCCCAAACAATGGAACATCTACATACATCAAACAAACCCTTCTCAATTTCAATAATCAAATAGACCACAATACAATAATACTGGGTGAATTTAATATACCTCTCTCACCACTAGACAGATATTCCAAACAAAAACTGAACAAAGAAATGATATACCTAAATAATACAAAATAAATTATTGAATTTAGACTTAATGGACATATACAGAGTATATCATTCATTGTTGAGCAAATAGACTTTCTTCTCATCAGCACATGGATCTTTCTCTAAAAGAGACCATATGTGGGAAAGGAGGGGATAGCAGATTACCAAGGATGGTGGAATGTGATGGTAATCATTATACAAAGTACATGTATAAAGACTTGAATTGGGTGTCAACATATCTTATATACAAACAGAGATATGAAAAATTGTGGTATATATGTGTATTAAGAATTATAATGCAAAAAATTGTACATGTATAATGGCATATAATTGACACGAACATACTTTATATACAGAGATAAGAAAAATTGTGCTCTATATGTGTAATAAGCATTATAATGCATTTTACTATTGTTGTGTATTTAACAAAAATAATAAAATAGTTTAAAAAGAGACCATATATTATGCCACAAGAAAACTTAGAATGCACACACACACACACACACACACACCTGCATTCTATCAGACCATAATAGAGGAAAACTATAAATCAACAATAGAAGAAAAAAATAGAAGCTAATCTAACTCCTGAAGACTAAATAACATGCTATTGAATGACAAATGGATAGCAGAAGAAATCAGGGAGAAAAATTTTAAAAAATGCTTAGAGGCAAATGAGACCGCTGATACAACATATTAAAAGCTCTTGAACTCTAGGAAAGCAGTGCTAAGAGGACTGTTCATTGCATTGAGTTCATTCATTAAAAGAATGAAAATTCAACAAATAAATGACCTCACATTACATCTTAAAGAACAAATCAACACAAGAAGCAGTAGAAGACAAAAAATAATTAAAATAAGAGCTGAAATAAATGAAATTGAAACAAAATAAACAATTGAAAAAATTGACAAAATGAAAAGTGGTTTCTTTGAAAAAAGTAAGAATGATAAATTGTCAATTGTTAACTGAGAAGCTACACTAACAAAAAGAAAACACAAAATACTAAACTTTGTGTTGAAGAAGAATATACCACAATGGACACAAAAAGAAGATAATTATAAACTATTTTTGAAAATTTATACTTCAATAAAATAGAAATTCTTAAACACATCAACAAATTATTAGAGACAGATGAACTACCCAAACTGAATCAAGAGGATATAAACAGATAAATTTCAAGCAATGAAGTTGAAGACATCATCAAAAGCCTACCAACCAAGAAAAGCCCAGGATCAGACAAATTTTCAGCCAAGATCTACAAGACTTTCAAAAAAGAATTAACACCAATACTCCTCAAATTATTCCATAGGATAGAAAAGGAGGAAAACCTTACAAATCTATTTTAGGAGGCTAATATCACCCTGATACTAAAACCAGACAAAGACATATCAAGGAAATAACACACCAGACCAATATCCCTGATGAACATAGATGCAACAATTCCCCCCAAAATCTGACAAACAGTGTACAAAAAAAATATTTAAAAGATAGCGCACCATGATTGAATGGGGATAATCCCACGGATGCAAGATTTGTTCAACATACTGAAGTCAATGAACATAATTCATCTCATCAATAAACTTAAAGACAAGAATCACATATCATCTCAATAAATAAAAAAATTACAAGATACAGCACCTCTTCCTGTTCAAAACACTAGAAAAACTAGAGATAATAGGAACATACCTCAACATTGTAAAAACTATCTATGCTAAGCCCAAGGCCAACATCATTCTAAATGGAGAAAAATTAAAAGCATTCCCCCTAAAAACTGAAACAAGACAGGGATGCCCTCTTTCACCACTTTTATTAAACAGAGTTTTTGACACTCTAGCCATAGTACTCAGAGATATGAAAGAAATTAATCTGATAGGAATAGTAAAAGAAGAACTCAAACTATCACTATTTGCCAACAACATGATTCTATATTTAGAAGATCCAAGAAGCTCCATCAGATAATTCTAGAACTAATAAATTAATTTATAAAAGTGGCAGGATCAAAAAGAAATACCCGTCAATCAAATGCATTTCTATACAACAGTGATGAATCCACTGCAAGAAAATTTGTGAAACTACCCCATTCACAACAGCCTCAGGAAAGATAAATACTTGGGAATCAAAGTAACAAAAGAGGTGAAAGACCTCTACAATAGAAAAAAACAGGACACTAAAGAAAGAAAATGAAAAAGACATTAGAAGATGGAAAGATCCCCCATGGTCTTGGATAGTCATAATTAATGTTATAAAAATGGTCATACTACCAAAAGCACTATATCTATTTAATATGATACCAAGTGAAATCCCAATATCATTTCTCATAGAAATCAAAAAAGCAATCTTGAAATTCATTTGGATAAATATGAAAGCCAGAATAGACAAAGCAATCCTTAGCAGGAGGGAAGCAATAGGCATCACAATACCAGACCTTAAACTACACTCCAGAGCTATACTAAAAGAAAAAATGTCATGGAATTAGCACCAAATTAGACATATTACAGAATAGAAGACACAGAGACAAACCCACATATGTATGGTTATCTTATACTAGACAAAGGCACCAAAAACATACATTGGTGAAAACATAGCCTGTTCAACAAATGGTGCTGGGAAAACTGGAAATCCATATGTAGAAAAATGAAATTAAACTTCTATCTCTCACCCTGCACAAAAATCAACTCAAAATAATTAAAGACTTAGGCACTAATACAGAGACCCTGCACCTAATAGGAAAAAAAAAAGTAGGACCAAATCTCTTCCATGTTGGCTTAGGAGCTGACATCCTTAACCAGACTCCAAAAGCGTAAGAAGTAAAATCAAGAACCAATCAACGGGGTGGACTCAAACTAAGAAGCATCTTCTCAGCAAAAGAAACTATCAGTAATGTGAAGAGAGAGCCTACAGAATGGGAGAAAATCTTTACCACAGGCACCTCATATAGAGCACTACTATCCAGGATATAAATATCAAAATCTTTACACCAAGAAAACAAATAACCCAATCAATAAAAGGGCAAAGGAACTGAAGAGACACTTCACAGAAGAAGAAATGCAATCCAATGAACAAACATGAAAAAAATGTTCATCATCACTAGCAACTAGACAAATGGAAAAGAAAACTAAGATATCATCTCATTCCTGTCTGAATGGCAATTATCAATACTAGCAATACTAAGTGTTGGCGAGGATGTGGGGAAAAGGTCCACTCATACATTACTGTTGGGACTACAAATTGTTGCAGCCACTCAGGAAATCAGTATGGAGTTTTCTCAGAAAAATTGCAATGGACTTACTGTTTGACTCAGTTACCCACTCTTTGGTTTGTACCCAAAGAACTCAAAACCAGCATACTATAGTGATGCAGCCACATTCATGTTTACAGCAGCACAACTCACAGTAGCTAAACTTTGGAACCAAACTAAATGTCCTTCAACAGGTGAATGAATACAGGAAATGTGCTTCATATACACCATGAAATAGCTCAGCTTTTTTTTTTTAATTTTTTACTGTTGGTTGTTCAAAACATTACATATTTCTTGATATATCATATTTCACACTTTGATTCAAGTGGGTTATGAACTCCCATTTTTACCGNGAGAAAAAAAACTTTTTAGTTTGAGTAAGTCCCATTTGTTGATTCTAGTTAACTCAGCTTTAAAGAAGAATGAAATTAGAGCTGTAGAATATCATGCTAAGTGAAATAAGCCAAACCCCCAAAACAAAAGCGCAAATGTTTTCCCTGATAATGCTAATCCATAATGTGTGTGTGTGGGGGGGGGTTTATGGAACAACTAAGAAATTTTGCATTGTGTAGAGGGAAATGAGGGTAGGGGAGGGGTTGTGGGCATGAGAAAGTGTAATGAGATAAACATTATTACCCTATATACATGTATGATTACACTATCAGTGTGACTCTGCACCACGTACAGCCAGAGAAAGGAGAAGTTTGTGCCACATTTGTGTACAATGTGTCAAAATGCATTCTACTCTCATGTATAACTAATTAGAGCAAATTAAAATATAAAGATAAAATAAAAGCAGAATATCAAAATGAAGAGAATAATGAAAGTAGGTTAAATGAGTTTTGGAACCAAATTTTAGAATTGAAGAAATGACTAAGAGATCTGTACCAGGAAATTTAATCCAAACATCAAATTGTCTAGGGAAAGGTGGAGAGCATCGGGAAAATTTGTGGTCATGAAATGAGGAATAGAAACTGATCAAATTGGAGGTGTGAAGAGACATAAAACTAATGTACTTGATTGCCTGGGTTTCCTTAAGAACTTCTTTATCTATATTTGCATCTAGAATTCTTTTTGAATATTCTTTTTACTGTGATCTCTGATTTAAAAAATATTAATTCTTGCAGACAAGAACAACACATGTAGAAAGGGTAACCTATTGTCTTTAGGAAGGGGTTTATACAGGGGTGAAATAGAGTCAATGTGTAAGTGATTAAGAAAACTCAGAAACCTCATAAAATGTTCAGAGTAGCAAATCCTAAAGTACCATCTTCTGGGAAATGCCAAGATTTGGCTTAACTTATTCCTTTTAATGCTATTTAATGCATTCTGCTGTCATGTATAGCTAAGTGTGATATTGTCCAGAAAATCGTGGGAAAGGATTGTCTTGAGCCAGGAAAATGGGCCAGCCAGAATTCATTGTTAGTTAATCGAAAGATCAATCAAAATATTTGCTTCTTATTACACATTTTTGGCTAAACCCAGTGTAATCTGTTATTCTAAAACATTATTCAAATGAAATAAAAGTGGAAGTTATAGTCCATTTTTATTTTTTTTCTGTAAAATATGGAAAATTTCAAATTATTGTACTATAACATTTAATTGGAATTAGTCAAAAACATTCAGTTTTAATAGGTATTATTAAAGCTAAACATTTTAAAGGCATAAAATGTAATTTATTGCATTATTATCTTTTTAATATTTTTCAGTTGTTAATGGATCTTTATTTTTTATTTATTTATATGTGTTGCTGAGAATCAAACACAGTGCTTCATAGATGCTAGGAAAGTACTCTACTACTGAGCCTCAATACCAGCCCCAATTTATAACCTTTTTCCTAAGGTTTTCTGAAGTTAAAAATTAAGAATGGTTCAGATAGTACTGACAGAAAATCAAACCATATAAACTGTGATTTCATTTTTAATTGATACTAGTTTAATGAGATTTATAATTTTAAAATGCAAATACAAAGTATTAATAAAAGTAAAAAGGTAAATATACTAATCATATTAAAATATTTAATTACTTCATTTATTCCAGTTTTTCCCTGCTTTTTTATTGATCCCTAAAATTAGAAATGCAAGAGTATTAAAAGGGAATTTCTGAGTTAATTTCAAGAGATTCAAAACATTGTAAGAAATACCATGTGATTTCAGATTAAGCCTTAGTCATCTTGAGCCATGATTGCCCTCAGAATAACCCTGGTGGGTTTTAACTGTATAGTTTCCCAACAAACTATAAACAGACAAATTCATGAGTGGTATTTGGAGCATTACAAGGCAGTTTTGGTATTGGGAATGTGCCCGAGTATTTGACATTATCTTAAGTAAAACAGATACACTCCAACTAGTTTGAAGTCATTTTTGTCCTGATCAATATATATTCCCCTCATTCTGACCCAAATCATGGGGACCTACTTGGACAGTCTTGCTGCCACCTAATACCATATTTACATAAGTTTCTCAATAAATTTTACTACAGAGTTCTGGACCTGTTTGTCTCTTTCCTTGGTCTCACAGCATTTTGGGGTTTGTTCTCATACAATAGGACTGAGATGTTCTGGAACACTTAAAAAAATCAGTAAGGATCTGTTCCCTTTAATTAAAAAAAATAAGAAAAAAATTTAAATGCATTCTACTGTTACTGAATTGTGTTCAGAATCAAAATATCTGTTGTCCAAATAACATAAAAGTGTCATATATGTGGATCATTTCTAATAATTCTTACAAGGTATATAATCATGATATTGGCTTATGACAATTCTCATCATGATGAAGCAAAAGGTGAAATCTGGAACCTATCTAGATGCCCTTCAGTAGATGAAAAAAAGAAAATATGGTACATATACACAAACAGAATTACTCAGTATTGAAAGAGAATAAAATTATGGCATTTTTCAAGTAATTGGATGGAATTGGAGAATATCATGCTAAGTGAAGTAAGCCAAACCCCCAAAAATGAATGCCGAATGTACTCTCGGGGTAAGTGGATTGTGATCCATAATGGGGGAATGGGGCATAAGACGAATGGAGGAACTTTGGATTGGGTAAAGGGGAGTGGGGAGGGGAAGGGTTATGGGGGTAGAACATATGGTGGAATGAGAAGGACATCATTACTTTAGGTTCAAGTATGATTGCACAAATGGTGAGACTCTACATCATGTATAACCAGAGAAATGAAAATTGTGCTCTATTTGTGTACAATGAAATGAAATGCATTCTGCTGTCATATATAGCTAAGTAGAAAAAAATTAAACAGTAGAACATAAATTTAGGTAATTGTGTCTTCCTATTCTGGTGAAATCTCAGATTGTACTATTGATTTGAGTAGTATATCTCAAAATATAATTAAAATAGTTAGACATGAGAGGTGTTTATGGATTGGAACAACAAATACATACTTGCTTATATGCCTTCTTGTTACTCCCTTTTTGAACTGAGAGTAATGAGGAAAATCTCATTCAGTCAGTTTTGTCATGTCAGAGGCAAGAACTAAGCTAATCTTTTGTGAAGTCAATTCTATAATTACTAAACTACATTTTCTCATTTTAATTTAATTTATTCTTAATCCAAATGGTGATTATTCACTCTCTCCTTCCATCAAACAGTGTAAAATATAATTGAGGCATTGTATATTCTGAGAACATTTATGTATCTGCATATTCAAAATCATAGTAGATTAAGCCCCCAGGAAGGAAAATTTAATGTTGCCATATAATTGCATGTTGATGTCAGTGTATGTCTTTTCTTTTTAATTAAGTATCAACAGTATTTTTATGTTTTAAATGGCTTATTGTGAAAAATAGTTTATAAAACTTAATGTTAAAATTGGTTACAAACATTGTTTTTTTCAGACATGCAACAGGAAACACTTTCCTGTCCTTTAGGATGTACTATGAAACTTAACAATGAAGAAATTATTGTGAAAAATTGCCCACATAAATACATATGTGTCATTTCAGATAACCTTCCTACATATGTGGGCTCCCTACAACCCATTTTCAATGACTGGAACTCTTGATAGGGCTTTTTGGTTTGCTTGCTTGTTTGATTTTTAGCAAAAGGTAAGGAATTCTCTTCACTTTACAGCTGCATAAATATAGATGAAAATGTGTAACTTGATTCAAAGCAATTGGAGAAGAAAAGCCCTATTGCTAATAAAAAAATATTGGCTATTGTTGAAGTACTTTCTCATGTTTCTCTTTTTGAAAAAATGGTTTATTTAAAATTATACAAAAATGCATAATTATGAATGTACTGTAAAATCAATACAGAAATATATTATCCTTAATAACTTATTATCTTTATTACTTTCCCTCAAATAAACCAGTTTACATAGTTAAGTGTACAGCTATACCTTTTTCTATTGTTTGCAACAAGTTAATTTATACATCATTGTATTTTTAATTTTTGTGTGCCTGATTTTATATTAAAGACACTACTTAAAGTATCTTTATACTTTAAAGATCTCATTAGTGAAGACTAACAATAAATATTTCTAAAGGAAATTAAAAAGGACACAAAAATATCAAACACTTGGATGAATATTGTTAAAATGGATATACTACCCAAAGCAATCAACTTTTTAAATAATGATTGATCAGATATGATTCAATTCCAATCAAAATACCAATGACATTCTTCACAGAACCAGAAAAAAAACACTAAAGTTTGAATGAATTATCAAAAACCTGAATAGATAATCATTTTGAGTAAAAAGAATAGAGTGGAAGACATTACAGTGTCTCTTTCAAAATGTACTCCAAGACTATGGTATTGAAATTGGATGGCATTAACATAAGAGACACATAAGTAAATGGAAAAAAATAGTAACAAAACCCACGAACCAAATCAAACTGATTTTCAGGAAAAGTACTAAGAAAACACATTGGAGAAGGGACAGTATTTCTGATAGATTGTACTAGGACAATTGGATATCCATGTGCAAGAAATGGAACTACACTTTTTTATGTCTTGGTGGTAAAAAGAAATCAAGTCAAATTGAATTAAAGAGTTGAATGTAGTAAGAAAACAGGTCAAAAGCAAAGTTAATTGTTTTAACTGAAATTTTTTATTTTTTTCACTGAACAAAAAAGGAAAACATGTATCCACATTCTCCTTAGGAAGTTTTTGACCCCTATAATTCAACTGTGAAAGATTTGTAAAAAAAAAAAAATGATACCAATAAATCAAGCAGTTGTCAAGTGGAGAAAGAATTGGGCTTTTGTCACCAACTTTATGTGTGTCCCAAAGTAGCAGTCTGATGGATGTCACCGTTCTTGATCTTCTACTTTGAAGATTAAAATATAATACTCTTAAAAAAAGAAAGAAAGAAAACAGGTCAAATCCTTCAGGATATAGGAATAGGAACAGAATTTTTTAAAGAAGAAGACCAAATGGAATTACATCAACTTAAAGATTTCTTTACAGCAAAGGTTAACAATTCAAATAACACAGCAAAAAATTGAAATAAATGTTTGTAAATTAGACATTTGACAAGGGTTAATATCCAGTATATATAATTAACTCAAAAATTTAATAGTAAACAAAATGAAACTAAACAAATAAGTTTATTAAAACACAGGCAAGGGGCTAGGGTTGTGGCTCAGTGGCAGAGAACCTGCCTCACATATGTGAGGCACTGAGTTTGATCCTCAGCACCACATAAAGATAAATAAACAAAATACAGATATTGCATCCATCTATAACTGAAAAACATTTTTTAAAAACCACAGGTAATATGGCTAAATACACATTTATCAAAAGAATACACTCAAGGTTAAATATTAACATGAAAAATTGTTCAACATAACTAATCATCAGAAAAATGAAAATCAAAACTACAATGATTTATTTACTTTATCCCACTTAGAATGACTATTATATAAAATAAATGTAATAAATGTTGGAAACTATGTGAAGAAAAGGGAATCCTTTCATATTGCGGGATGTAAATTGGTACAGCCAATAGGAAAAACATGTAAATCCTAAAATAATCTAGAAATACCAAAAGTTCCAGTAAACACACTTCTGGAAATATAGACAAAATGAATAAGCTCAGTATGTCAAAAAGTTTTCTGCAATGTCATTTTCACTGAAGAAATAAACACAAAACCCAATATATGGGAACAACTTAAGTTTCCTTTTACTGATAAATGAATAAATAAATTGTGGTATATTTGCACAACTGAACACAGTTTGACCAAATACAAAATGAAATCCTTTCATTTATGATAATGTAGATTGACATAGAAATCAGACATAGAAAAGTAAGCATTATGATTTCACTCATAATTGGAATCTACACAAATTGAAATAAGAATGGTGGTTTCATAAATTTGAGGAGCCTTCAAAGATAACAGAGTAGATTGAGACAGCAACCATCAACATCCCAAAAATAGAGCAATAAAAGAACAACTGACCAGAGAGTTGGGGAACAGAGTAAATACTCTATAATTAATATGAAACTTGAAAATTGGAGAGATTTGTAATTTGGTTACTAGAGTAGAAAAGTATGAAAGAATCCCTTGACCCCAAACCCTGACAGGGTTGGGTCTGGGGTTGGAGTTACAAAGAGGGAAAAAAGGAGAGTCAAAGATGATAAGCTTACTCCCCTTAATAAGAATTGGAGAGAAAAACAGACCAAGTTAAAATGGAGCAGCAAAGACAGTGAAGGAGATCACAGAGTTTGGCCCAAAATGAGAAGAAAGCTGTGCCAGGTAGGTAAATAACTTTGTAGAATTCACAGGTAGCCAACCTCCCTAAAACAAATTAAATGAGTATAGCTTCTTCCCACGTACAGATAGAAAGAAAAACATAGGTAATGCCACTGAAATGAGTTGTGTCAGTAATCTGTCTAGAAGGAACTTGCAGAAGGATTGCTACTAGCTGAAATTTACTGATGTCCCTTTCCTCTCACCTCAGACAAGAAGAATGTGGTGGAGGTGACCTGATAGCAAATCACCCCTGGAGAGTACTAAATAAATTCCAGCACACCACACTGGCTCTCCAGAAGCTCAGGCTAAGAAGGATCAAATGACATAATACCCCAGTCATGGTTACCAGTAAAATCCATATGAGCTTCCCCAGCCAGAATGAAGGCTTCTGTGTCACAGACCATCCACAGACAGCCTGCACCCATCAGGCACCACAGTTGCATGCAGCCATCAACTACTTAGATAGCATGTCTACAAAGAAACCCCAGTGTAGGGGAGTGGATACTCTGATATACAATAACCATTTGTAAGAGCTCTCGTGAAGACAGTGCAACTGACACTCTACCTCAGTTAAGGGAACAGTGTTCCAGTGATCTACATAGGTCTACATGGAGGTTCCTGTTCCACAGACTACCCACAGAGTGCCTGCATCCACAAACCACACAGGTGCATACAACCTCTAAGATTTAAGTAATTATAAAGAAGCCCCTGTGAAGAAAGGCAGACACTCATCATTCCACAGCAGTCATCAACAGCCCTGACCCCTGCATTCTGCACCTACACACACAATAGTAACAGGCAACAGATGCAACACCCTCCAAGCATGCAGAATTGGGCCTCTGGGATGATTATCACCAGCTGGAAAAAAATACCCATAGCAACCATGGAAGTAGCTCTCATGCTCCAGCACCTCTAGGAGAGATCACAGCTGTGAGTTGCAGAATTGCCAGTTAATTCAATTCTAATTTAGATACACAGACACACAGAAAACATTTTCTGAGGATAACCTCAAGCAGCCAGCAAATTACCTAATACATAACCAAATGGGCTTATAGAGGAGCATCATACAAACAAAATCCACTGTGTCCCACCAAAAAAAACCTCACCAACCTGCATCCTGTGCATTCCCATGGGAGCAGCAGAACTATACCCTCCATGCAACACAAAGTTTCACATCAACCAAAGTGTAATACCTCTACTTTAAACCACCTCACCTCACATGTGGTGAGCCGTTTCTGCCGTTTATGTAAATTATGGTCGCCATTACATGATGGCGCTGGCTCCGCTGTGGTCTGTGACAAACAACTCCTTGTTTGGGAGAGTTGGCACATGACTTTTCATCACTCTATGAGAAAGCTC
>NW_026000305.1:4659931-4667276 GCF_001458135.2 Marmota marmota marmota | reverse complement strand
CAACAAAGTACAGCATCCCTTTATGTTCAAAACATTAGAAAAACTAGGGATAACAGGAGCATAACTCAACATTGTAAAAGGTATCTATGCTAAGCCTCAGGCTAGCATCATTCTGAATGGAGAAAAATTGAAGGCATTCTCTCTAAAATCTGGAACAAGACAGGGATGCCCTCTATCACCACTTCTATTCAATATAGTTCTCAAAACACTGGCCAGAGCAATTAGACAGACGAAAGAAATTAAAGGCATAAAAATAGGAAAAGAAGAACTTAAATTATCACTATTTGCAGAAGATATGATTCTATACCTAGAAGACCCAAAAGGGTCTACAAAAAAACTACTAGAACTAATAAATGAATTCAGCAAAGTGGCAGGATATACAATCAACACGCATAAATCAAAGGCATTCTGTATATCAGCGACAAAACTTCTGAAACGGAAATGAGGAAAAACATCCCATTCACAGTATCCTCAAAAAAAATACTTGGGAATCAACCTAACAAAAGAGGTGAAAGATTTATACAATGAAAACTACAGAACCCTAAAGAGAGAAATAGAAGAAGATCTTAGAAGATGGAAAAATATACCCTGTTCATGGATAGGCAGAACTAGCATCATCAAAATGGCGATATTACCAAAAGTTCTCTATAGGTTTAATGCAATGCCAATCAAAATCCCAACGGCATTGATTGTAGAAATAGAGAAAGCAATCATGAAATTCATATGGAAAAATAAAAGACCCAGAATAGCAAGAACAATGCTAAGCAGGAAGTGTGAATCAGGCGGTATAGCGATACCAGATTAAGTTATACTTATATAGGAGTACAAATATTTTATTTGAAATATCCATACTTGTATATAGCTACACAATATAAATGGATGGATTCACATTTGTCAAAAGAAAGTCTATAAACATTAATGATATACATATAGGTAATGTATGCATATGTGCTTCCATAGAACATAAAATGTATTTTTAGTAAGTTTTTAAAATTGTATTCCACATATTTCAGTTTTCTGACTATTTCAACATAGGTGAATTTTGAAATTCTAAACTACTCTTTATTTGGGCCATTTTAATTTCCTTAAACTTTTGACTTATTTTGATAAATGATTTAATATCTTTTTCTAAGCAGATCTTGTAATTAAAATCATTGAAATGTGTAAACCAAAGGAAGATGTTCATTTTTAATAAATATTTCAAAATGAAGTTTATTTTAAATAAAATAATACCCTAAGTATTTGACAGTAGTTTAGGAGTAAAATTTAATCTTGAATTTTTTTTTAAAAATATATAGAAAAGATACTGGAAACTATAGTTGTCTGATGAAGGCTGCTCTCTTCTAAGTTGGCATTATTACCATATCTTCTAGAGGGGTGAAATACTGGCTCCTCACAGGGTGTAAAATGGAAAGAAAATTTAGCTGAATTCTGCAGGAAAATTATTTTCTAGGACCTTAATTCTGTATATGAGAGGAACCATTTTGTCTGCATCATCTCTTAAAGGCCCCACTTCTTAATACTTTCACATTGGCTGTTATATTTATGATACCTGATTTGTGGATGATACCCATTCAAATGATATCACTCCATCCCTGACTCCCTAAAATGTATGAATTTCTCACCTACAAATTAAATTCAGGTTTGAGGATATTGCTCAGTGGTAAAGATTTGCCTAGCTTGTGTGAGGCCCTGAGTGCAATAACAAGCACTTCACAAAATTTTTATTCCAAAAGAAAAATTGTTAAGAGGTAAGATGGAACAGTTCACAAATTAAAATACAACAGGACTAGCTACACTGAATCTTAAGGTTTGATAACAATCTTTGATTCCATGTCTTGTCTTTCAGATTCCCTGAGATAGGGACTATTCCTCCAAAACCTTCCACCTATCCCCAAATTTAGAGGGTACAGTTCAATTCACTGCTTTCAGTAGTTAGAATCTGTTCCTTCTTGCTTTTACAGGCTGACATTTCATGCTTTTTATTGGCTCTATAAGTCTAGGTTTTCCAGATGGGCCTAGCCCAATGTATTTCCTATAGATTTTCACTGTCTGCTATAGTCTTATCTCTGTGTAAATTATCTTACTGGGCCAGGCCCTGAGGCTCTGTAAGACACCTTTTAAATCCTAAATGGTGGAAGCCAATCTTCTATAGCTCTTATACCAAGTGACCATGCGGATAAGTACTGTGAGGATGCTGCCAATTCTCACTGCTTGTTTTTCTGTAATTTCATACCCAGTCATAGGTTGGTTTCCCCAAGGCATTCCTAAGATAGTTGAGGAGTGCTATGCCAGAATTAAGGGAGTAGAGACTCAGTGCTACCCATCAGAGTATGTCTTGAGTTACTATAGGTGCATGGCGATAACCTCTTGAAACTGTTCTGCCACCAATGCCCTGGTTCCCCTTGGCCTATTATGTGCTTGAAAGACTCCAAGATCTCTGAAATGCCTTCAGGGCTCATTCTCCATTATCTTAATGAATAATACCTACATTCCTTCTACCTATATTACTCTTCTTAACAAATGATCACTTAGAGTCACATTTGATTTTCTCTCCTAAACATTTATATTTTTTAGATGGCTGAGAATTTTCTAAACCTTTACATTCCACTTCCTTTTTAATTATAAATTACATGTTGGAATAATTTATCTCTTCATGTACTTTATTAAAAGTTAAAAAAAAAATAAGTCATGGAGCAACCTGGACACTGTGCTGCTTAGAGATTTCTTCTACTAAATATCCTTAAATTATGCCTTTCACAAAGTCATTGGCCCATGTATTCAATTCAAGCAAGCTTTTCCCCTTTAATACATGTATGATTTTTCTTCCCATTTCTAGAACATTGTTTCTCATTTCTGAGACTTCATCAGAATATCATTAACTGTCATGACCACTTAAACGACTTCTAGGACTAATGGGGATTTTCTTACAACTCTTTACTTCTCATTGCTTGCAAGAATTGACCTGAATTCTCTTATCAAAGTAACATTTTTTTCTAACACTCACTTTAGAACTATTCCAGACTCTACCCATGACCCAGTTCCAAAACTACTTCCACATTTTCAGATGTTAGTTTTAGCAACTCCCCTCTTATCTGGTAATAATTTCTGTCCTAGACTATTTCTGTTACTATAACAAAATGCCAGTAACTGGGTGATTTATAAATAATAAAAATTTGTATTTCCATACTTCTACAGGCTGGGAAGTCCAAGACCATCAGCAGTTTAAGCTATCTAATTAGTGCTACTTTCTGCTTCTAAAATAATGCCTTGTTGTTTTGTCCTTTAGACAAAAATAATGCTATGTCATCATATAGTGGAAAATAGAAAGGCAAGCTAACTGAACACTGAAAGAAGCATCATTTATAAGGGTTTCAATTTCATTTACAAAGGAGGTATCCTCATTGTCTTTTTACCATCTCCCAACTCTGAAAACCATAAAAATAGCTATTAAGTTTAAACATCTAAATTTTGGTGGGAGCACATTCAATCCCTGGTAAATCCAAATGATTTATTTCTGCAAACCTACTTATATTTATACTCACTTTTCTTTGGAGCCCTTGTGAATATTTGGATACATTTAAGTTATGGAGTTTTTTTCCATAAAAATTATGAAATGAATGTGTGTTTTACTATCATTTATGCACCATGACTTTCCTAAACCTGCTTTCTAATCCATATTGTCCTGGTTACTCACAGAAATATGTTACATATTGGATTACATTCTAAATTTATTTGCTAAGTTTAAAAAAAATAATGTTTAATTAAAATGTCTTTGAAAATTCTATTACATTGCTCATAAAACACTGAAGTAGATATAATTTTGGAGTGTAAAACATGTATGTTAACACAATTTATAGAAGAACAGAGAGTAACCTATAGAAAACATGATTTGACAGTACTTTAAGTAAATAAAATTGAGAATAAAAAGTTTGAATTCATGTAATTTTAACACAAGTGTGATGAAATTTCCAATATACCCTTCTCTATTAGTTTTGATTTTCAGCTATAATTCAAGAAGTGAGAATCAAAATTCTTGGTTGCAGAGCTAGGAAAAAATAGGAGGCAAGAAAGAAAGTGTAAGAAATTTTGAATAATATTAACTTGTAATTTTAAACTGACTTTTGTACTCTCCCGCAACATGCTTGATATAAAAAGGTTTTCTGAATTTTGAGGTCAAGCATGTTCTTAAGTGCATTGTACCAAAATAAAACAAAATTTAAAAGTATATTTTAAAATGATACTCTAGAGGAATGATCATAAATATTTAAATGTGAGTGGACAGAGAAAATCTAATGCCTTTACAGAAATATTTTGTATTAGTTGTTGCCACTATAAAACTTAAAATTTATATTTATGTTTTTGTTGAAGGGTGGTTACTTCTTTGATTGATTCCCCCCACATTGTCAAGCACAATGCTGAGTACCTACCAAGTCTTCAGTAGAAACTAGTTTGCATTTCTGCCACTGATTCAAAGCAAAAAGCACAGTCAACATTGTCTTATATGAGCCAAGCAGCAGTACAAGGTAAGAGCAAACTCTCCTGCTTATACAGGAGCAGTGAAGTGGACTGTGACTTCCTATGAGAGCCTGGGCAAAAAGCCAGTAAGCCAGTAGCTATCCTGTGAAGGGAAAGTGGAATCAGTAGATTCAGGAAGAGGTCATATTTAAATGCTGAGTCAGCATAGCAGGATCAATAGAGACTGAGCAGTAGA
The DNA here is from genome assembly GCF_001458135.2 of Marmota marmota marmota. Lineage (NCBI taxonomy): Eukaryota > Metazoa > Chordata > Mammalia > Rodentia > Sciuridae > Marmota > Marmota marmota. The sequence goes on along the minus strand of NW_026000305.1, from coordinate 4,662,562 downwards.
GAACATAAGAAACAGAATTTTAAGGGTGCACACAGAAATGTAAACATTGTGCAAAAGGGTATGGACAAATCACAAGGCAGGAATTTAGTGCTGGATTTCTTTCAGAAGTCTTAAGGATGTGATACACAGCCCCAGTTCTCAAAAATGTCTTTAGAAAAACTCTCAGGATATTAAACAGTATCTTGAGACATTAAAAAGGAACATAAATAGTGAGTCCTCTCAGAACTCATGCATTAAAAAAAGATGCATGAATTTATTTATTCGACCAATAAAGGAAAAAGTGAAATTTTATACATATGCAACTGTAAAGAATACAAATATATACATACCACAGATTCTTATCCTCAAGGAAGTTTTATTCTCATAGGAATTATAAAACTTATATAAAAACTATAATAAATCTAAAAGTAATACCTCCCAAATGATACATACACAAGATGAATTGGAAATTAAAGAAGTGATGAACTTTGACACCAGATAAGACAAGTCAAGAAAGGGTGATATATTTCTTCACTGTTGAAAGATAGGTAGGTTTGATGATAATTAAGATCAGAAACAAATAGAAAGGCATTCATCTCAGCACAGAAATTAGAAGCTACAGGTTTGAGAAATAGCTGGTCATCTGGTGTGCTTAGAGATGTGATATGCATTGTAAAGGGATAGTAGGAAAAGAAGTTGGAAAGCAAGGATGGGTAACTTTTACGATGATCCTCAAATATGATGAAGTCCTACTATGGAAAAGCTGAAGGCTTTGTGTAAGGGAAAGACCTAAACCAGAGCTCATCATTAGGAAGGTATATCTGATAACATTTTACCTATGGGGAACTGGAGAAAGGAAGTAGTAGAGACAGTGTCAAGTAGGAGGTGATTAGTATAGCAAAGAATAAACAAGTATCAAAAATGGCAAAGAAGGAGCCAGGCTTGGTGGTGCACACCTCTAACCCAAGCAACTCAGGAGACTAAGGCAAAAGATCATAAATTCAAAGCCACCTTCAGCAACTTAGCCAGGCCCTAAGAAACTTAGACCCCAACTCAAAACCAAATTATAAAAAGGGCTGGGAATATAACTCAATGGTTAAGCAACCCTGGCTTCAATCCCCAGTTACAAAAGAAAGCGGCAAGGATGAGACAAAGTAGTATTTATTTTAGTAGAAAAATAATGTAAAAAATATGAATTAAATTTTGCTGCAAAATATTTGGACTGTTTTTAAAACAAAAGTTCACTCCTTTTAAAGAGTTTTTATTTATTTACTCATTGATTGTAATTGTAGATTGACAACATGTCATTATTTTATTTGCTTATTTTTTGTATGTGGTGCTAAGGATTGAACCCAGTGCCTCAAAAATATGCTAGGCAAACACTCTGCCACTAAGCCACAGCTGCAGCCCTAAATAGTTTTTAATTTAAACATTTCAGTACACTTTGGATTCTTAGATGCAATAAAAATTGGTTCTGTCAATTTACTATAAATAAAATAATTTTCAATAAAATATTATAATTGATATGTTTGGTTTGGGGGTCATGACTTTTAATAAATGAGCCCTCTTTATGCTGTGAGATGACCAAAATAATTCTTCTATTAAAATAAAGTTCTTCATTTGGCTGTTTTTACTATTTTTATTTTGTTTTGATGCATTTTCTTTGATCACATATAAATTTTTATTGCACTTATCAATACCTGAAATATGGTAGCTTTTTATTTTTCATAAAGTTATAGACCCAACTCCACTCATTAATATAAATTCAAAATGCAAGGTGAATTTCTGACTAAATATATTAATGAAACTTAGAAAGATGCCCTGAACTAAAATAATTGTATTTAGTAATTAAAAACAGAGAATCAGCTATTTACATTAGAAATATATCTGTGAAGTTGACTTTTTGTGTGAAAATTAAATTATTTCCTACCTACCTACACCAGGTACAGAGGGCATTAAGCAAGGAATTTTTAGTGCTAACATTCTGAGAATTACTTATAAATGTGGGCACTCAGGACTTTTTGTTGCTGAGTGATACAGTTGCTTAAGGAGCAAACCTTGAATGTATCTCTAGAGTAGCCTAAACTTGCATTTTATAAACCAGCAGTTATAGTAAAATTAGAAAGGGGACTATGCAAAGTTTTTAATAAGCAATCATCTCCAATTAATACAATCCTGAGATTTCTGAATCAATTGTCAGGATATAAAAATAAATCTTATTATTTTAAAAAGTTCATTATTACAGTGAATAGCACAGATGAAAATTATTTGGCCTCATCCTTTTCCTTTTGTATATAAAATTGTAGTATAATGACCTACAGTTTATTATTGCTTCAGTTTAAATTTTTAAAAATATCTTTGCATTTGGGGAAAATTATATTTAGTAACACAATATATTTTGAAGAGCATGTCAATGAAATGTACACTCCATTTTATGTAAATTTATCCACCTATTTGGTTAATATTGTTTTTGCATTTGGATGTGGAGGTCTGAAGGAAAATATTAAATTGGAGATATGACAGAAACTAAAAGACTGGAAGACTTTTAAATCCCTGATTTACTATAAGACAAAGAAACACCTCTTGGGGATTATTTAATTTTCATCCTGCTTTTCTTAGATGTGTCCCAATAAAGTCTCCATTAAATATATA
>NW_026000305.1:4649036-4658815 GCF_001458135.2 Marmota marmota marmota | reverse complement strand
AGCCACATCCCCAGCCCTTTTTAATATTTTATTTAGATACAGGGTCTTCCTGAGTTGCTAAAGGCCTCACTAAGTTGCTGAGACTGGCTTCAAATTCATGATCCTCCTGTCTCAACCTGTCAAATTGCTGGTATTACAGGCCTGGCAGAAGAGAAAGGTGTTTTTTTTTTTTTTTTCTCAATTTAATTCATTTTTCTATTTATTTAGTGATCCATGGTGTTTGTTGTTTTTTAATGTTAAATTGGTCTAAATTTAATTTAATGAATAATTGAAAGCTCACTACATGAAAGGCCCTTGGAGGAATGGATGGATAAAATAGTATCTATGATGCAATTCCTGCCCTCAGGGAATATACCCATAAAGTGGCAAATGAGTCCAATATAGAAGATAAGGGATTTACTAGAAGATAAATTTGGGCAAGTAGTTTGAGACCACATCTTTGAGAACCTTAGATTATTGCTTGAGAATTACAAATGTATTCTTTAGTCAATAGAGAATCATTACAGGTTTTAGAAGTGATGTCATAGTTTAAAATATATTTTGGGAATGTAACTCTGATAGAAGTGTTAAAGACATTGTATAAGAAATTAGAAATGATAAGAATGGTTAGACAGTGTTGGGGTTGTGGCTCAGTGGTAAAGTGCTTGCCTAGCACGTGTGAGGCCCTGGGTTCTATTATCAGCAGCATATATAAGTAAATAAAATAAAGGTATATTGACAGCTAAAAAATTAAAAAAAAAAACAAATAACGGTTACACAGGGCTGGGGTGGCAACTCAATGGTAGAGTGCTTGCCTATCATATGTGAAGCACGGGGTTGAATCCTCAGCACCATATAAAAATAAATAAATAAAATAAAGTTATTTTGTCCATCTACAAATAAAATATTTCTAAAATAGAATGATGAGCACTATATTGTAGTCTAGAAACTATTTGGAAGTAATCAAGTTACAGAGCAGCAATAAAGAAAATAGAAAATGCAGGCAAAGTGATTATTTCATAGAGGATAGTTTTTCAGGAATATGCAGTATAGCTCAGTTATTCGGAAAATCCTTGTATCTCCATGGTATATTCTGGAATCAAGCTTTAGGCCATTTGTAGTCAAACAAATATATTTATCTTGAATCCCAAGTTTTCAGTTATACCAAGGTTTAGAGCTGAAATTTATAGTTGGGTTTAAGAAAGTTCACTGAGTCACTGGGTATTAAGTTCAAAAATTATTTTTTCTTGTAAATTCCTCCCACGATGTCTACAAACCTCACTTCATTAAAATCTATCCTCAAAATTAGAAGTGCCTCATCTAGCAATCCTTAAGAAAATACCAATATTTGCCATATACCTTGTTATGCTCTATCCTCATAACTATGTTTTTTGTCTTCATGTGACTTTATATTTCTATCTAGTTATTTCCTTTTAGTCATATTCCTGCCTTCCACTACAAAAATGTGAGTTTCCTGATTGCTTTTTTATATATATTTATATTCATTCCACTATCCTCAAGGCCTAAGATGATGCCTGGCATAGTGTTGGGCTTTAATAAGTACTTACTGAATACATGATTAAATAAGTATGTGTATGTGTGTTTTAAAATCATGAGAAATAGTAGTGATTAGAATAAGTAGTTTCTACTTAGGCTTGCTTTTCAGTGAAAAACTGAGAGATAGTAAATGACAGTAATGGATAAAGTTTAAAATTTTACTTCCTGAGTTGGAGTCCCAGCTTCCTTAATTATTAACTCTCTCTTATCCTGTTTTCTGTTGCTACAACCAAATACCCAGGACCAGGCATCATAGAAAGCATAGATGTTTATTTGGCTCATGGTTATGGAGGCTGGCATCCAAAAGTAAGGCACAGGTATCTGCTTGGAATCTTATGAGGTCCTGCTCCCTAAAGTGTAACAAGGCAGAGGATATCAGAAGAAAAGAAAGAACATGAGTGCCACAGAGAGATCCCTTTTATAACAAGGCCACTCTCATGATAACTCATGAGTCTGTTATTCCATCAATGTAATAATACATTCATGGGGGCAAAACCCTTATGACTTTATTCAACAATCCAAATTCTGAATTCTGCTGTATTGGAAACAAAGTTTCTAATACATAAAATATGGGGGATACATTTAAACCATCATGTTGTATAAGCTTAGATAAAATTATTTTTTCTGTTATTTTCTGTTTCTTTACCTGTAAAATAGGCAAAATAATATTCATTCTAGGAGGGGCTGAAGAATTTTTTAAATTAAGTTCAGTGCCTTGCATATAGTTGGGCTTGGTTTTATGATTTCTTGTTGTTCAATGAAATGTGGATGGAAGTAACAATCCTAGTTTCTAGTCATACTGTTAAGAAATAGTGCATTATCCTAGAGCATATAACTATTCTTTTTAAATTTATTTTTTCTCATTAGTTATACATGACAGCAGAATGCATTTCAATTCATTGTACACAAATGGAACACAATTTCTCATTTCTCTGGCTGTACACGATACAGAGTCACACCATTCTTGCCATCATATATGTACTTAGGGTAATAATATCTATCTCATTACACCATCCTTCATACTCCCCCACACCCCCTCCCTCTCTGCTGCCGAATCCAAAGTTCCTCCATTCTTCCCTAGCCCCCCTCCCCCGCAATTGTGGATCAGCATTCATATATCATAGACAACATTTTGGCCTTTGGTTTTATTGATATTGGCTTATTTCACTTAGCATGATATTTTCCAGTTTCATTCATTTATTGGTAAATGCCATAATTTCATTCTTCTTTATGGCTAAGTAATATTCCATTGTGTATATATGTACACCATATTTTCTTTATCTACTCATCTGTTGAAGGACACCTTTGTTGGTTCCAAAACTCTTCTATTGTGAATTGATCTGCTATAAACATTGATGTGTCTGCATCACTGCTGGATGATGATTTTAAGTCCTTTGGTTATAAACCAAGGAGTGGGACAGATGGGTCAAGTAGTGGTTCTTTTCCAAGTTTTCTAAGAAATCTACATACTCTGATCTTTGTATCGTTGTTTCCTCAGATGGGAGTCCAAAATGAAATATGTGGAACAGAACTTCACTGGAAAATCTGGAAATAGATTTTCTGTAATGAGAAGGACTGCTATAGCCAATGCATACAACTGTGAGTAAGAAAACTAAACATTTATCATTTAAGGTGTTTTAATGAGCATTTTTGTAGCAATAGTTGGATGCTAAAAGCACTTGATACACAACACTATTAAAGAAATTTGAAATGGCAATTCTGGTTTATTGAAAGTGTATTCTGGGGCTGGATTTGTGGCTCAGTGATAGCATGTCATGTAGCATGCATGAGACACTGAGTTCGATTTTAAGTAAATAAATGAAGTCATTGTGTCCATCTACAACCAAAACAAAATATTTTTTTAAAAAGTACATGCTGAGGTTAGAGATAGTTAAAATGAGTTAATCCTGGCTTTTGTCATCACTGATTCAACCTATAACAAAATATTCACGTAGGCTTAGAACCAGAGTAGGACTAGTTAAGATGAGTTAGACCTACGTTCTGTCCTAATTGATGAGATCTATTAAGGAAAACGTGTCAAGAACACAGATGCAAACAATGTGACATCCAAAAAGTCTCACAGAATATGTGATGGAATTCATAAGGATTCATCAGGTATACGCACGTGAAACTTGAGAAAGGTTGTGGAAGGTTGAGAAGGTCCAGAGAACTAGAATTGAACTTTAAAAAATTGGAGGAATGAGTATGAGCTAGTTCAGAAATCAGTGTTCTCAACCCCAGAATTAAATACTTGAATTTAATAAAATCATCCACAGTATTCAAAGACCAAAACCACAAAAGATTAATGAACTTCATTGTTTTCTGTAACATATAAGGCACCATATAGGTAATTATGTGCTTCCTTATTCCTACTCATATAGGGAAATGGGATCTAAAAGCATAAGAATTTTCATACAAATTTGTAGAACTATGTTTTCTCCTACTTGTTTTACTGGGGTGCTCAAATATTCAAAGAGAGGAAGAGATGGAGGGAGGGGGAGAGTGAGAAAGCAAGAGCAAGAGAGGAAGAAAGAGAACATTTGGAGTTTTGGAGTTTCATTTACTGAGATTTTTGGTGGTTAAATATTTTAAAGTACTGGAAAATGAAAGCTGATTATTCATCCATGCATCTGTGTCTTATTTGATTTTTTTTCCAATGGTTTTCAGCAAGGTTGTCCTTTCTCAAATGCATCCCTCACACAGTTTTGTTTTGACCAGTCTATGAGTTGCTAAGTAGAGGAGTTATACTCCACCTCTGAAATGACTGATGCCTACAGGGACAACTTCTATTTCTTTCCTCTTATAATTGAAAAAGGTGTTAAAATATCTGGGGATCATCACATCACTTTTCTCTGTTGTGAGTGTGAGTGTATATATAGTATGTTTATGCTGTGACATAGGAAAGCATACAGTTGAATTCTCTTTATTTCAAATATGTTTTGTGGTTTTTATGATCTGTATATTCTATAGAAAAAATAGTCTTCCATAGGATTTTTCCTGTCATCTTTGTAGTACATTTAATCACTTTTTGTAATTTTTTTTTGCATTTTATTGTTTTTTTTTTAGTTTTACATAACACTGGGTTTCAATTTGACAATATTATAAAAGCATGAAATAAAATTTGTTCTAATTTAGACCCCAATACTTACACTTTCTCTCCCCTCCCCCCTCCACCCTCCCCCTGTTCTTTTTATTCTACTCTATAAATCTTTCTATTTACTTAGTTCTTTGATCTACTTTTTAAATTAATGTCTCATGGATATGCATGATAGTGAAATCCACTGTGGTGTATTCATATATGAGCAAGGAAAGTTAGGACACAGTTATTCCAATATTCCAATATTCCAATATTACAGAATTACAATATTATTTCCTAATACCATTCCTCCTCCATCCTCTCAATCATCTCCATCTACTCCAGTATTTTTTTCTATTTTTTATTTACCCTCCTTATTTTGGATTACTTTCTGCATTTCAGAGAATACATTCAATCTTTGATATTTAGGTACTGATTTATTTCACTTAGCATCATGGTCTTCATTTCTATCCATTTACCAGCAATTAATATAATGTCATTTTTCTTTATGTCTGAGTAATACTCCATTGTATATATATCACATTTTCTTTATCCATTTATCTTTTGAACAGTACTTGTGTTGGTCCTATGGCTTGGCTATTGCGAATTTTGCTGGTATAAACATTTATGTGGCTATATCACTGTGGTTTATTGAGGTAAATTTTCGGGATATATACTGAGGAGTTGGATATCTAGGTTATACATTGATTCCATTAATAGTTTATTTTTATGCGTTTATTCATTTATTAATTCACTCATTCATTTATATGCAGTGCCGAGGATTGATCTCAGTGCCTCACATATGCTAGACAAGTACCTGTGAGGTACAATCCTAGCCCCTTATTCCTAGTTCTTTGAGGAATTTTCATACTGCTTTCTAGAGTGGTAGCACTAATTTGCAGTCCCAACAACCATGTATGAGTGTACCTTTTTCCCAACTTCCTTGCCAAAATTTATGAATATCTGTATTCTTGATAATTGTCATTGTGATTACAGTGAGACAAAAATCTTAATGTACTTTTAATTTGTATTTCCCTGATTATAAGACATATTGAACATATTTTCTTTTATTTGTTGTCCATTTGAATTTCTTCTATTGAAAAGTGTCTGTTTAGAGCTTTGGCCCATTTGTTGATTGGGATTTTTGTTCTTTGGTGTTCAGTTTTTTGAGACCTTTGTATATCTTGATATTAATTCCCTATTTGAGGAGCAGGTGGCAAAGTTTTTCTTTTATTCTGTAAGATCTCTCTTCACACTCTTTTTCTTTGCTGTGCAGAAGCTTTTTAATTTGATGTCATCACATTTTTTTCTTTTTTATTCCATTTATTGCACTTAAGGAGTCTTGTTATTAAAGTTAGTTCCTGTGCTGACATGTTGGAATGCTTGAACTACATCTTCTACTATCGGATGCAGGTTTTCTGGTCTAATTTCTAGGTATTTGAGCCACCTTGAGTTGGTTTTTGTGCAGGGTGAGAGATATGGGTTAAAATTTGTTCTACTACATATGGATTTCCATTTTTTTCCAGCACCATTTGTTAAAAGTCTATCTTTTGACCATCTTATATTTTTGGCAACTTTGTCAAGTATGTAATAACTGTATGAATGTGTTTTTTTTCTGTTTCTTCTATTCTATTTCATCAGATTTCATGCCTGATTTGTTGCCAGCATTATGCTGCTCTTGTTACTATAACTGTGTATAATTTCAGGTCCAGAATTGTGATCCCTCTTGCTTCACTTTTCTACTAAGGATTACTTTGACTATGCTGGATCTATTTTTTCCTCAAATGCTTTTAGAACTGCTTTTTCTAGCTCTGTGAAGAATGTCATACATATTTTGATAGGGATTGCATTGAATCTGCATACCAATTTCAGTAGTGTATTCATTTTGACAATACTAATTCTGCCTATCCAAGATCATGGGAGGTCTTTTAATCTTCTAAGGTCATCTTCATTTACTTTAGGGTTCTATACTTTTCATTGTAGAGTTCTTTCACCTCATTTGTAGGATCTATGCCCAAATATGTTTTTTTTTTTGAGGCTATTGTTTATGAGATAGTTTTGGTAGTTTCTTTTTTCAGAGATTCATCATTAGAATATAGGAATGCATTTGATTAATGACTATTGATCTTGTATACCACTAGGTTCCTGAGTTTATTTATGAGCTGTAGGAGTTCTCTGGTAGAGATCTTTGGATCTTATAAATATAGGATCATGTAATCAGCAGAAAATTGGAGTTCTTCAAGTTATCAAATCCTATTTAAACATTTGAAATAAACCAAAATGTCAGAAAATAATGATCACCTCAATAATAACATTGAATGTAAATGGTCCAATTTTTTCAATCAAAATACATGAGAAGGCAGATGGCATTAAAATACATAAACTAAAAATATGCTGTCTAAAAAAGACTCTCCTTACAGGCAGAAAATATCCACAGACTAAAGGTGAAATAATGAGAAAAATACCATTCATATGGTATAAACAAGCAGGGGTGTTCATTTTCTTGTCAGTCAAAGTGGACTTCAGGGCAAGGCTAATTAGTAGACAACAAAACAGGTCACTTCATTCTTTTAACAGACTCATAAACTTGTAATAAAGTTCTGGAATAGGTCAAAAATTAGTTATCCCATAGTAAAATTACTATAACCTTAAATAAGGGCTTACATGAGAAGGAAGAAAGATTGGGCAAAAAGGAGAGGGAAAAGGAGATAAGACAGAAAAGAAGATAAAAGAAAAGATACAAAAGAATAATTCATACCAAGGTAGAAAGGAGAAATAGATTAAGGGCCAGTATTAGTGATAGTAGTGGATAATGCAAGGAGTTGAATAGTGGTAAAATGAGCAAAAATAAACTAGATGTAAGAAAACAAAGATAGAAAGATTGATTCCAATTAATGTTTAAGCCACTAGATGAAACACATTTAAATGGGTTGAAGGTGCAGTGTTGGTTGTTGGGGTAATATTTATCATTCAAGTTCAAGAATTATTTATATGAACAAATCTCCCATTATACTTCTTTATAGTAAAACATTTCCAGATGAAGAACATTCTTGTTGAATTGTTTAGATTTCATTAGGGTTTGGACATTTAACAAATGTCCTTCATTCTGTGGCTGTAGATCTCTCAAGAGTTGCAGGAGCATAGGAGACAATTCCTTAGTTTCTTTGAACCTCCCACCAATGCCTTCTGGTTTGTTAGCTCAGGGGCCTCAGATGATTGTGTGGAGGGTACAGCGTTGGTTTGGCCCTTTCAACTGTGTGGAGGATTTCAGAACAAAGCCTTTCATTGTTTATGTGATTGTTCTTGGTTCCCATATACCTGTTCAACTCTACAAGATCCTTTCTTGTTATTGAAGATCCTGGTGGCTTTATACAAGCACAGATACTTTGGTTGTGGTTTTTCCTTGATAGCTCTTTGGTAAGGAAGTATTTCCCTGGCCAATACTTCTCTCTGGTGTACTATATTGAAGGAATTCATGTCGTTCACCTGGGATCTAGTTCTCACTGTCCCAGGTTGTGAATGAAGGGTGTTGAATTTCTATGTTGACTATGTCTCATGCAGGATCCAATCAGCATAGAAACAATGTTCTTTCAGTTGCCAGTTTTGATTACTCGTCTTGATAGGAGCAGCCACTTCCTATTTCGTTGACTTTAGTTATTCTCTGCCTTAACTTATCTCCCTCTGGCTATCACTGCAGGTGTTTTCCTTTTATGTTTCCTAGGGGTATTCCTCAAACCCATCTTAGTGGCCTTCTGTCTGAAGCTATCATTATCTGGAAATTGGTTGTTTATATCACTGGAGGTTTAGGCAGTTTCCCTCTTGTATGGCCTCCCCATGATCCCAGGGACAATCCCTTGGTGTCCCACCATAACTCCCCCGAATGTCAGTAGTTGGGGCTGGTACAGTCCTCTTGGATCTGCTTTCCTTTGTTCAGAGCCTAAGCTGCCTATTAGTGGAGTAAATCCTGTGCAGACCTTTCCTTCTTTGCCTTGGTTGCAGAGACTGAGCAGACTGGCAAGTTAGGTACATTACCTGACATTACCTGTCATATGTCTGCACCACAACACTCCTGTTATTCATGATGAGGGTTTGGTATTTGAGTGATTGATTTTCAGGTATTAGTGGTCCATTTCAAAGTTCTTTCTGCATGGGACTTCCCTCTGGTTTAATTTGCAGCTATCTGGGCATAGGAAAATGGCATGTTGATTTAAGGGATAACTAGTTGGCTGAGTGCTCTACAAGATGACTGAGGTCCCTCAGTTCACTTTTATTTTGACATATTTTTTGAGAGAGTTATTTATTTTTCAGACAGTCCACTGATTCAGGTTGCTTTTCCCTGAATAAAATATATTGGTTTTAAACTATTTGTTCTGTTGTAAATACCCTGCTGTTCCTGTCACACTTTGAGTTTTGTCTGCCTTTACAAATGGTTTCAAATGGGTGAGCCTGAGAGAGACTTTTTTGCTCGTCCCCAACCCCACACACACCCTGGATCAGGTTTGGGGTTAGAGAACCCTGGGCTTATTTTCTATACTTGTACTTTAGCTTCAAGTTTTTTCATGTTCAGACTTTGTAATATTGAGTCTTATAGCATTTATTTTGTCACCCACCTATCGGTTTTCCTTTTCCTACCCTCCCTCCCTTTGTGTTGTGAAGTGATCAAATGGAACTCCCTGTCAAGCTCCCTCTGCCATATTTTCCTCACCTCACTTTTATACTATTTTTATTGTACTTATTTGTTACTATAGCTATATTTGTTGAGTAATTGATTATGGTTTACATTATTTTCTTTACTTAAAACACTTCAGTGAAGGGAGCATTAACATCATCCTTACTTTCCAGACGAAGGATTAGATGAGACTTAAAATAGAAAATAAACTTTAAGCCACAAGTCTTAATAAATCACAGAAATATAATTCACACTTGCGTGTCTAATGAGCGAACCCATTCTAATTTTGGGGTACTATTTCATACCACTTAGCATGATTATTGTGAAAAATCAAGAATAATAGTGCTGGAGAGTATGAGGGTAAAAAGGAACGTTTATACACTGTTAGTGAGTACCCAGAGAGTACCATCCTTCTATACATTTCAATTAGTTATGCAGAAACTTCTTTTCCATTGTTATATTCTCTGCTGCTGGATACCTAACAAAAATTTGTATATA
>NW_026000305.1:4627941-4648314 GCF_001458135.2 Marmota marmota marmota | reverse complement strand
TATATATATATATATATATATATATATATATATATATATATAACATTGTTTCCTCATTCATCTGTTGATGGGCATATACATTGATTCTAGATTCTTTACTATTATACATAAAATGATAATAACCTATGCATACAAATATCCCTTTTATATACTGATTCCATCCTTTTTAGGTCATGGATGTCCTCATATTTCAAATTTAATAAGTCATATGTGCCCAGAAATTTGCCCTTTTATTCTAGATTGCCAGTTTGGTAAAATGTAGATTTTCAAAATTATCCTTAATAATCCTTTAAATTTCTCCAGTATCAGTAGTATTCCCTCTCTCTCTCTCTCCCTCCCTCCCGCTGTGTCTCTCTCTCTAATTTATGATTTTTTTTTCTTTTTGGTTAGTCTAGCTAATGGTTTGACAACTTAAATTTATTTTTTTAAAGTATGCTCTTTGGACATGGCACATGCCTGTAATCCCAGTGGCTGGGAGGCTGAGACAAGTGAACCTGGAGTTCAAAGCCAGACTCAGCAAAAGTGAGGCACTAAGCAACTCAGTGAGACCCTGACTCTAAATAAAATACAAAATAGGGCTGGAGTTGTTCCTCAGTGGTCGAGTGTCCCTGAGTTCAATCTCTGGTACCGCCACAAAAGTGCCCCTTGTTTCATTATTTCATTGTACTTTTCATTTAAACTCATTTATTCCTGTTCAGATTTTGTTATTTTTTCCTTTTACTAATTTTGTTTTTGACTTGTTCTACTTTTATGTTCATAACATCATTAGGTTGCTTATTTGAATATTTCTATTTATTTATGTAGGATAAAACTCATTGCTATAAACTTCACTTTTAATGCCACCTTTGATATATCCCACAGGTTTTGGTTTGTTGTGTGTTTTATTTTAATTTGTTTTAAAGATGGTACCTCCCACCAAATAATTGTGCCCTTTAACCAGTAACTCCCCACTCTCAATAACTGCTTCCCCTAGTTTCTGGCAACTATTATTATACTCCCTGCTGTTAACTGGTGTCTATTTTCAATTATACATCAAGGTGAATTCACATCATATTTTTCTTTCTCTGTCTGACTTATTTCACTTAACATAATACTTCTAGGTTCATCCACGTTGTGGAAAATGGTAGAATCTCCTCTTTATATAAGGCTAAATAGTTCTCCTTTGTGTGTTATACATCAAATTTTCTTTATACAATTAATTTCACTAGTTTATTGGCCATTTATGTGGATTCCATAAATTGGCTATTGTAAATAGTGCTGCAATTAATATAGAAATGAAAAAGCTTCTTTGACTTTATTCCCTTTTGATATAGCTACAAAAGTGACATTGCTAGATAGTGTGAAAGCATCTTTTCTTTCTTTCTTTCTTTCTTTTTTTGGAAGTCTGTACTGTTTTCCATAATGGTTATACTTATTTATATTCCATTAACAGTATACAAAATTCCAACTTAACCATGTCCTTCCCAAACCTTGTTATATTATCTTTTTTGTTAGTAACCATTCTATTTGGTTTAGGGTCATATTTCACTATGGTTTTAATTTACATTGTCCTCATGATAAATGTTATAAAAGATGAGTAATTTTTTTTTTGTACTAGGGATTGAACGTAGGAGTTCTTAACCACTGTGCCACATTCCCAGATCTATCTATCTATCTATCTATCTATCTATCTATCTATCTATAGACAGGTTCTCACCAAGTTTATTAGGACCTCACTAAATTGCTGAAGCTGACCTCGAACTTGAGATCATCCTGCCTCAGCCTTCTGAGTCACTGGGATTACAGGTGAGCACCACCATGCTCAGCAAGTTGAGCCTCTTTTAATACTCCTGTTGGCCATTTGTATATTTACTTTTTAAAAATGTCAATTCAGATTCTTTTCCCATTTTTGATTTTATTTTTAGTCGATATATAAAAACATGAAAGTTTTACATATTAATAGGTTAGCACATTATATTCAATATGTGCACACACTGTTATTCTGGTCAACATTTCATCACTGTAATCAAAATACCTGATGAAAACAACTTAGAAAAGGAAGCATTTATCTTTGCTCCCAATTTTAGGGGCTCAGTGTATTGTCAACTGACTCCAAGGCAGGAACATTATAGCAGAAGGGCATGAAAGAGGAAAACTGTTCAGCTCATGATAGTCAGGAAAAAGAGAGAGATAGAGGACTAGAGAAAGGACCAGGGACAGATATAGTCCAAGACCACCACATCAGTGCCGTATTTCTTCCAGTCATGACCCACATAATTTCTGTTACCACCCAGTAGTCCATTCAAATTACTAATCCATAAAATTGATTAATCCACTGATGAGGCTTCACGTTTTAGTCAATTATTTTTACCTATAAATATTGCTGCATTATCTACTGTTTTATTCAGCTTTTTTGCTGCTACTGAAACACTTGACCAGAGCAGTTGTAGAGGAGGAAAAGTTTATTTGGGGACTTCACAATTTCAGATTTCTCAGTATGTAGAAGAATGTCTCCATTCCTCAGGGCTCAAGGTTGGGCAGAACATCATGGCAGAAGTGTGTGGCAGAGGGAAGTGGCTCACATGATGATCAGAAAGCTGACTATTTTTTTCTTATGATTCAAATGTTTGAGTGCCTTACATGTTATGACTGTGGTTTACAAGTGTTTTCTTCTAATTCATAGATTTTCTCCTTCCTCTAGGATTCATTGACTGTACAAAATCTTTTCAGTTTGGCCCAATGAAAGATATTGATTTTCTTTTTGTGGCTTGTAGTTTGAAAATCATTTCAAAAAATCTTTTCAAATAAAATCATACTTGTTTAATGTAGATCCAGAAATTCTATGTAACTATATTTTGCTTCTACTACTTTGTTGAATTTCTAATTTTGTTGTTTTGCTTATTTTATTTATTCATTCATCTGTTCTATTGTAGCATTCTCAGCTGTTATTCTTGTTTTTTTTTTTCCTTTTAATTTATTTTATTTTCACAAACAAATAATAATTGTACACATTATTGGTTAAAATATGATGTTTTAACACATTTTGGAATGAGGCTAATTAGCATATATATAATCTAAAATGTTTATCCTGAATTTTGATGAGACCATTTAAAATCACCTCTTTCATTCATTTTACTATGTAATATATCATTAGCTATAGTCACCTTTCTGTGCAATAGCAAACAATAAGTTATTCCTTTTACCTGTTGCTGTTTACCTATTTATCAGCATTCCTCATTTTCCTGTCCACCATTATCTACTACCTCTGATAACTACTATTTTGATGTCTACTTATATGAAAGCTACTACTTTGTTAGATTCCACGTATAAGTAAGATCAGTATCTGTGTCTAACTATTCTGAACATAATGCTTTCTAGATTAATAAATGTTGTCATCAATAATTTTTTTTAGTTTTTTAAAGGCTAAATGTTATTCTATTTTGTATATATTCCACATTTTAATCAACTCATCCATTGATGGACACATGGATCATTTTCATATCTTGGCTATTATGGATGATATTTTTATAAACATGGTAGTGCAGGGATTCTTTCAGCATAGTAATCTTAATTATTTTAGTATATGACCTGTAGGTAATTCTAGTCTAGTTATTTGAAGAACCTCCATATTGTATTGCAAAATGGCTATATTAATTTATGATAATGCTACCAGTGTTGTGTGGTTTACTCCACATCCTCAACCCTTGTTATCTTTCATCTTTTTGATAATATTAAATATACAATGCATGAGGCCATAATCCAGTTTGGTTTTAAGTTTCATTTCTATGATGATTAGTGATGTTAAGCATCTTTGTCATGAATCCACTTGCTATTTAATTATCTTTGGAGAAATTACTATTTAAGTAGTTTTCCAATTTTAATAGAGTTATTTATTCAATTGTAATTGAATCATTTCAATTTATTGCATATTTTGCATATCAGCCCTATATTAGATACATAACTTACAAATATTTGCTACCAATCCATAATATTTAATCTTATCCTATTAATTGTTCCCTTTGTTGTGAGAAAGCTCTTTACTGATTTTTTTTTTGAGAGAGAGAGAGAAAGAATTTTTTAATATTTATTTTTTAGTTTTTGGCAGACACAAAATCTTTGTTTGTATGTGGTGCTGAGGATCAAACCCGGGCCACAAGCATGCCAGGCGAGTGTGCTACCACTTGAGCCACATCCCCAGCCCATTTTTACTGATATTTTATTAATATATTTTTGCTTTTGTTACTTGGGTTTTTGGATCTTATAAAATAAATGTCTGCCCAAACCAATGTCATGGAGCATATATCCTGTTTTCTTCTAGAAATTTTGTAATTTCAGTCAGTGTGTAAATCTTTAATATATTTTGAGTTGATCCTTGTATACCAGATGAAATAAGGGCTCCTGCTCATTCATTTGAATGCTAACATCTTTTTCTTCCAGTATTGTTTAAAGAAGACATTGGCTTTTCCCCAATGTGTGTGTTTGGCAGCTTTGACAAAAATCATTTGATTCTAGATGTACAGGAATTTTTACCATTCCATTGTTCAATATGCTTGTATTTATGGCATTTCCAGGCAGGTTTGTTCCAAGAGCTTTCTAATATATTTTGAAACTGAGATCAAAATACCTCTAGCTCTATTTTTAAAAATATTTTTAGTCGTCAATAAATATTTTACTTTATTTCTTTATTTACATGTGGTGCTAAAGATCAAACCCAATGCCTCACAGATGCCATACAAGCACTCTACCACTGAGCCACAACCCCAGTCCTGTAGCTCTACTTTTTTGGTCAATATACTGTTCATCATCTAGGGTCTTTTGTATTTCTATATGAGTTTTTGAACATTTTTCCTATTTATTTAAAGAATTTAATTGTATTTTTTAATAAAATTTTGAATTGAAACTATAGATTGCTTTGGCAAGATTGGCTATTTTAAGAATAATTTGGGCCCCATTTCAGGAACACAGGGTATCATCCCATTTATCTGTGACACTATTATCTCTTTCATACATTTTTATACCTTTCAATATAGAGATATTTCACTTTCTTGGTTAAATTTTACTCTTAAGTATTTTTATGCTATTTGAAAAGGAGTTGATTTCTCATTCTTTTCCAGTTTATTTTTATTATATAAAACACCATTTTTGTAAGTTTATTTTTTATTCTAAAGCTACTGAATTTCTTTAACAGTTACAATAGATTTTTGGTAGATTCTATGAATTTCTACATATAAGATGATGTCATCAGCAAACAATTTCTGTTCATCCTTTTCTTTGAATGCTTTTCCTTTGAATGCCTTTTCTTTCTCTCTTGCCTAATTGCTCTATCTAGGATTTTCACTAGTACATTGAAAAGAAATACTGAATATATATCTTTAGTCTTGTTTATGATCTTAGAAGAAAACACTTAAAATTTTATAGTTGAGTATGATATTAGCAGTGAGCTGTTAATATATGGCTTTTACTGCATTGAGGTATATTTCTTCTTACCGACTTTTCCCTCAAAAATGTAGTGTTTTATCCTGAAATGCTATTGAGTTTTGTAATTTTTCTGCATTTATTGAGATAATTATATAGTTACGTACTTCATTCTGTTAATATGATAACATGTGTTGACTTGAATATTATGAATAAACCTTGTATTGAAGGTATAAATTTCATTAGATTGTTCTCTCAATATGTTTTTGAATAACTTTTGTTCATATTTTGCTGAGGGCTTTTCCATTACCATGATATGTAGTTATCATTGTGATATGAAGTTATCATCTTTGTTAACAGTTAGTAGTTTACTTTTATTATAGTGATGTTGTTTGGGTTTAGTATAGGGTGATACTGATCTTATGAAAAGAGATTGGATATATTTCATTCTCTGAAGTTTTTCAGTAGTTTGAGATGTGTTGGTATTATTTCTTTCTTAAATGTTCAGTGGAATTTAACTATGATGTTGTTTGGTCCTGTGCTTTCATTTGTTGGGATAATTTTAATTACCACTTCACCTTTTTTTACTCCTTATTGGTCTATTCAAATTTTCAATTTTCTCATGGTTTAGACTTGGTAGTTAATAGGTTTGTAGAAATGTATCCATTTTCTATAATTTGTCCAATTTATTGGCATATATATATGATTACAAAAATCTCATATAAGCCTTCTTTTTCTTCCTGGACAATGACATATGTAAGGCTTTTTAAATTTTTATTTTTTAAATGTATCTCTGTGGTTCTGAGGATCAAACCCAGGGCCTCATGCATGCTAGGCAAATACTCTACTTCTGAGGCACATCCCAAGCCCAATCTTACATATTTCTGTTAGATATAACTTCATCTCTTTAACTTATGTTATTATTTTAGTCTTTTCTTTAGTCTAACTAAAGTTTCATCAATTTGTAAAAGTTCTCAAAATATCAATGCTTATTTCATTAATTATTCCATTAGTTTTCTAGTTTATATCTCATTTATTTATGTTCTATTCTTTGGTATTCCCTCTTTTCTATTAAAATTTGATTTAATTTATTGCTATATTTTAGTTCCTTTAGGTATAATACTATTTTTACAGATATTTATCCTTTTTTTGATATAGGTGTCTATTTATACATACTTACTTTTTATAACTGCCTTTACAACGTACCATAGATTTAATATGATGTTTTGTTTTTATTTGTCTCAAATATTTCTAGACTTTATCATTAAGTTTTTCTTTGACCTAGTATTTATTCAGGAGAAAATTATTTAAATTCCACATATTCATCAATTTTCTTTCTTTCTAGCTTCATATCATTGTCATTAGAAAAGTTGCTGAAAGTATTTCCATCTTTTTAAATCGGTTAATACTTGTTTGTGTACTAATACATGCTCTGATTTTGATAATTTTCTATGTGTACTTGAAAAGAATGTGTATTCTGTTTTTGTTGGAATCTTCTCTTCAGATATTCTTGATTTATGATTATAATAGATCATGGGAGACTTGTCATAATTTGACCATATCACAAATTTAAAAATAGTATTTAACATAACTAACTTACCAACCATCTTAGGTTAAGAACACTTTATACTGAATAGTACTGATATATTCTCCTACGATAATATGTTTTGGAACTGCAGCTCACTACTTTTCTTCAGCATCATGAAAGATCATTGTATCATATATTGCCAGCTATGGAAAACATCAAACTTTAATATTTGAAGTTTTATTTCTACTGAACATGTATGATTTTAGTATCATTGTGAAATTGAAAATGTGTGAGGACAACACATTGTAAATTGGGACCCTCTGTCTATGTCTGCTAGTTCTATAGGTAGGTCTATTTATTCTAAAGTATAACTCACCTTCAATATATCTTAATGATTTTCTCTCTAGATGAGATGACCACAGTTTAAAAGTAGAAATTAGAAGTCCCCTATCATTATTATGCATAAACTGTGAGAAGCTATTCCTACCTTCTTCTCTCTTTTTTTTGTATTAGAAATTTTACACAGGGAGAAGGGTTGTGGCTTAGTGGTAGAGCACCTGCTAAGCATGCATGAGATCAAACTGGGTTTGATCTCTGGCAACACATAAATATTTACACAGGTGTGTTTAACACTGATCTAAATTATTGGAACATTTTTAAAAAGTATTTATTTATTTTTATGTGGTGCTGAGGATTGAACCCAGTCCCTCACACATGCAACGCAAATGCTCTACCACTGAGCCACAACCGCAGCCCCTTATTTTTAAGTTTTGAGACAGTGTCTTTTGAAGTTGCTGAGTATCTCATTCAGTTGTTGAAGCCAGTCTCAAACTGTGGTTCTCCTGTCTTAGCTTCTTGAGTCACTGGGAATACAGACATATACCACCATGCCTGGCTCCTTCAGATTTTTTAAATATCTGGTTTATATATGTAGGTGCTGCAATATTGAGTACAAATCTATTTATAATTACCATATCTTCTTGAATTGTCAGTGTTGTCACATTTAATGATATTTTTCATCTCTTTACATTTTGTATATTTTGTCTAATACAAGTATAGCTACCTCTGTCCTCTTTTGGTTTGTTTGAGTGTAATATATATGCCATATCTTCACTTTTGGTATACAAGTAAATTTAAGGTGAATTGTTTCTCTTGTACAAAACATATGGAGTAAAATTTTAAAAATTCTTTAAATCCAGGAGAGACAAGCTGGCATATTAGAGTGAGGCATCATTTTTCTTAACTCACCTGTGCAGAAATCTAGTCGCAGGAATAATGGCTCACTTGAGGCCTAGAGTAAAAAATCCCTTAGACTGAAGGAGCTGTCTGCTCACGCTGAACAAGAGACTGTTCAACTCATTAAAAGAATATAAAAAAGTTGCCCTGAGTTTATCAATCACCTGTGGAGAGCTGATCCAGGAGCCATTTAGAGACTGCAACACAGAGGCACCAATTAGAACTAAAAACCCAGGAATGTGAGTTCCCAGCTGGATTCACATGGGCCTGTGTGAACCTAGCAAACACTTGGCTGGGCCTAGAAAACCCATGGAAAGTCAGATACTTCTGGCATTTTGTGTGGGGGTTAGGGGGAATGCAGGTGGGAAGGCTGTAGAGAACCCTGCTCTCCATAGCGCTGGGAGTCCTGTTACTTGCAGGGGTTGATGGAGCCAGCATTAGAGGGTCGGGTTGTTGGGAGGGTGGGTGTGAGGGCACTTAACTCTTGGCTTGCCTGGCCAGCCTGTCCTGGCAACCAACTGGTCTGGAACCCAGTGAGTTTTCAGGGCCCACTTGAGCTGGCAAATGGATCCCCAGTTTCTAACCAGGCCCACTGCTCCAACTAATATGCCCCAAGCTTTCCACTGGCACTTAGCCAAGTCTTTCAGCAACCACTTCACAGCCAGGCCTGCAAGGCCCAGCACACAATTTTGCCAACAGACGTCAGAGCCCATTGCTCACCCCTGATCACCCTGGCCCAGGCCAGCTAGGCCCACAAGGGATGGTGAGCTGCTTTGCCTCCCAGCTGCAGCCCAGCCTGCCTCACCCACCATTTTATGGCTGGGTCTATGTGAACAACCCAGCCACTTTGCCACCTAGCCTGCTCAGTTCCCTGCTTTACCACCTGGCCCACATGCATAGCCAGCTGTGCCCACCCAACAAACTGCTACACCACATGGCTGCAACTCAGCTTCCACTGATCTCTGTTGACAGCCACAGCCTAAGGGGCCCCAGCAAACTTCCAGCTGTCAGCAAACTTCCAGCTGCCAGCTGATGATTGGCTCACAGCTGCCCCAGCAAACTTCTAGCTGCCAGCTGATTGGCTCCTCTGCGGTGATGCTCATTGGGCTGTTTCCCTGCCCTTTCAGACCACGGAGCTGCTCATTAGGGGACTTTTTTGGCTCCGCCCATGCAACCCAGCCAATCGGCCTCAAGAGCAGGAGGAGTGTGGGGGTGGGGGGTTGAGAGGCTTGTGGGAAGCCGGTGGTGGCAGTTGGGTTCTGAGGGAATTCCTGAAGAGCTGGTGTGGTGTGGCCTGTGTGTTCTAAAAATAAAGTTCGTTTCTGCTTGAAAAGTGGCTCCTGAATTGTGCCCAGCCAGACTGCGGCAGATCTCTGCTTTGTTTCCTGGCCCTCCCAACCTGGGCCAGCTGAACCTACCAACAGGCCACTGCCCTGACTGGCTCAGCCATCTGCTTCATTTTCTGGCCACAGCCCAGTTTGCTTGACATTTCAATTTGTTGCCAAGCCCACGTGCCCCAGCCTACAGGCTTCGCCACCCAGTCCACAGCCTTGCAAACCCACAAAAATGTCCCAAGAAGGGAAATTGGGAAATCTTAATCCACAATCTTCAACTCTGTGAGCAACACAATGAAAAGGAAGAACTCAACATTTTATGGCCCATACTCACATGATTAGTTCATATCCCAAGAAGAAATAAAAAGAAATTCCACTGGGCAAAGACAGTGAACACATATGCTCACTATTTTGTCGATCATAAAGGGAATGATTCCTTAATTTATTATCTTTTCACCAAGTTTTTTATTAATTATTTTTGCTGTTTCATTTTGTTTTGCTTTTTGTTATTGTTGTTTGGTTGCCTATATTTCAGTATTAATTATTCTTGTTGTGTTTGAGTGATTCAAGGATGCAAATACATACTTGGTTCTCTCTCCTCATTTCTACCATTTACGTTTTTTTTTGAAGGTGTTATTTTTTTCATGCTGTCAACTGAAACATAAATTACGAAAACTCTCCTATTCACAATAGCCTCAAAAATTATTTGCAAATTAATCTAAGAAAAGAAATAAAAGCTCTCGACAATGAAAACTATACAACACTAAAGAAAGGAATTGAAGAAGACCTTAGAAGATGGAATTATCTCTCATGTTCTTGGATAGTGCAAGTAATTTTGTCATAACAGCCATACAACCAAAAGTGCTTTACAGATTTAATGCAATGCCTATTAAAATTCCAATGGTGTTCATCATAGAAACAAAAAAGTAGTCATAAAATTTAATTGTAAAAATAAGAGGCCCCAAATAACTAAAGGAATCCTTAGCAAGAAATATGAAGCTGGAGACATCACAATACCAGACCTTAAACTATACTACAAAGCTATAGTAAAAAAATGGCATGGTATTGGCACAAAAACAGAAATGATAACCAATGGAATAGAAGGAAAGATACAAAGACAAACCCACCTATATACATTTATCTTATACTAGAAAATCAGCAATAAATATACATTGGAGAAAAGATAGCCTCTTCAACAAAAGGTGCTGGGAAAAATGAAAAATCCCTATGTAGTAGAATGAAATTTAACCTGTATCTCTCACCCTGCGCAAAACTCCACTAAATGTAGATCAAGAACCTAAGCATTAGACATGAGTACTTTTCCTACTAGAATAGAAGCAAATATAGGCTCAAATCTCCATCATGTCAGCTTAGGAACTGACTTCCTTAATAAGAGTCCTAATGTGTCAGAAGTAAAATCAAGATTCAAGAATTAGGATGGTATCAAACTAAAAAAAGGTTTTCACAGCAAAGGAAAATATCAAGGTCATGAAGAGAGTTTCTAAATGGGAGAAAATCTTTTCCAATTGCATGTCAGATAGAGTATTAATCTCCAGTATTTATAAAGATCTCAAAAATCCTAACGCAAACAAAACAAATGACCCAGTCTATAAAGGGGCAAAGGAATTGAACTGGCACTTTTCAGAGGAATAAATACAAATGATCAATAAATTTATGAGAAACTCTTCAACATCTCTTGCAATTGGAAAAATTCAAATTAAAACTATACTGAAATACCATGTCCTTTCAATCAAAATGATTGAATTATCAAGAATACAATTAATGATAAATGTTGTCAAGGGTATGGGGAAAAAGGTTCACTCATACATTGCTGGTAGGACTCCAAATTGGTGCAAGTACGCTAGAAAGCAGAATTGAGATTCCCCAGAAAATTTGGAATCGAACCACCATTTGACCCAGTTATCCCATTCCTTTGGAATATACCCACATAACGTAAAATCAGCCTAATACTGTGCCCAGGCACATTAATGTTTATAGCTGCTCAATTCTCAATAGCAAAGCTATGGAATCAAACTAGGGAAATGATGGGAAGACAGAGTGGATGGGAATAGGAAAGACAGTAAAGTGAATTGGACAAAATTGTCCTATGTTCATATGTGAATACACAACCAGTGAAACTCCACATCATTTACAACCAAAAGAATAAGATCCTTATTATAATAAGTTATACTCCAGATATGTATGTCAAAATACACCTTAATATCATATATATGTAAAAAGAACAGCTAGTATATATAGTAAAAGGCAAACTATCAAAAAGCTACTTCTAAAATGTATTTAAAGTGCTAAATAGTATAAAAATATGTAAAATACACAACGTGTGACATAAAAATGTAAAATAAGGGAGAAGTAGGAGAAAAAAATATGTAGAGTTATTGTGCATGATAAAAATTTACTTGCTGTCAATTTAAAATAGCCTCTCTTCACTATAAAGATTTTTGTATCTATTTCCCCTTTATTTTAATAAAATATATGAATAAAGAGGATATGTATATGATAATATACGTGTTGTTCAGCATTAAATATATAAATAAATTGACATTTTCTAGTATATATATATATAATACTAATGGTAATTACACTAAGAAAAATACAATAGACATAGAAGAACAAACATGACAATATTTATATGGGGAATCTAGTGATTTGGAACATGTAAGTAAATTGAAGATTTTCAGAGGTCAAGGTTTAGAGATAGATGAAATCTCAATGTTTTATCAAAGGGAACATAATTTTAGATGGAAAGAGGAATGAATTTTGAGATCTATTTCATAATAGTGTATTTCTGGAGAGCAATATTTTCTATATTTCAAAATTATTGACAATAAATTTCAAGTATTTCATCAGAAAAAAGTGAAAGTTAAGCATGGTATTAGAAATGTTATTTAACTCTACTTAAGTGTGTCACATTGTATTATATGTCTAAAGACAGTATATGTAAGCTTCCTGAGTGTATCCACATAACAAAACCTGATAATAAATAACATATAAAGAAAAGATAAGAAATTATCCAAGTCAAATCATATAGAAAGCCATGAAATTACAAAGTAACAAAACTGGAGAGCCAAAAAGGAACATATGATCCACAAAACATATAAAGAAACAAACAATGTATAAGTAAATAAAATGTGCATAAATAGAATTAAGTCCTAATCTACAATTACCCTGAATTTAAATGGACTAAATTCTACAATTAAAAGTTGTAGAGTGAATGAATGGATTTTTATTATTTTTTATTTATTCTTTTTAAATATATTAGAGAAAAAATTCAACCATTGACTTTTGGTACCTGATTTATGTCATTCAACATGAGTTTCTCTAGTTCCATCCATTTACCAGCAAATTCTCTATTTTTACTTCTTAATGGCTGAATAAAACTCCTCTTTGTATTGATATCATATATTATTTAACCACTGATCTATTAAGGGACACCTAGCCTGGTTCCAATAACTTCATTTTTGTGAATTGTTTCATTAAAAGTGTTACTATTTTTGTATCTGTATAGTATGCTGATTTTAGTTGTTTTGGATAAACAACTAAAAGGTGTGTGATGGCTGGGTCAAATGGTGGGTTCTTTCTTAGGCTTTTGAGAAATCTCCATACTGCTTTCCAAAACGGTTATAAAATTTGTACTCCCACTAACATTTTATCAGTGTTCCCTTTTCCTTGCATACTTGTAAAAATTTATTATTACCATATTTTTAAATTTGGCATTCTAAGAGGAGTGAGATGGAACCTCGGTATAGTTTGAATCACATTTCCCTGATCACTAATGATGATAAACATTTTTTTTTCATGCATGTATTGGTCATTTGCCTTTCTCCTTTTGAGATAATGTCAGTTGAGTTCATTCATTTATTTATTGATTGGGTTATTTGGATTTTATTTTTGGTGTTATATTTTTGAGTTCTATGTATACTTTTGTTATGAGTCTCCTGTCTCAAGAGTAGATAACAAAATTTTTTCCCATTCTGCAGCCTCTTTCTTCATAAACTTTATAGTTTCCTTTATTGTGCAGAAAATTTTCTTAAAGTTGAAACCACGCACTTATTGATTCTTGATTTTGATTATTAAGCTTTTTGGAGTCTTATTAAGGAAGTCATTGCCTCTACCAATATGTTGGTCTGTTGAATCTAAATTGTTTTGCAGTTGCACTGTTTCTGGTATAATTCTTAGGTCCTTTGCACTTTGTGTTGATTTTTATGCAAGGTATGAAATAGGTATCTAGTTTCATTTTTCTACTTATGACAATTCAATTTTGTAAACACAATTTGTTTAAAAGTATGTTAGATTTTCCAATTTTTGGTCCATTTGTTGAGGATTAGATAATTGTATCTATGTGGATTTTTCTTCCTCTGTATTATTCAATTGGTCTTCATGTTTATCTTTATGCCAGTATCATGCTGGTTTTTAACTATATCTTTGTAGTATAATTTGAGATCAGCTATGTTGACACCACTGCATAACTCTTATTGCACATTATTATTTTGATTAGGATTGTTTTTTCCTAGTTCTGTGAAGAATGTCATTGGTATTTTGAATCTGTACATCACTTTTGGTAATATGGCCATTATTGAAATATTTTGCCTATTCAAGAGCATGGTAGGGTTTTTCAACTTCTGAGGTCTTCTTCAATTTAATTTATCAGTGGTCTATAATTTCATTTTAGAATTGGTTCATTTCACATCCTCCATGATATTTACTCCAAAGTGTTTTGTTTTTTTTTCAGGCTATTGTGATTTTTTTTTTTATTTTTTTTTCTCAGCAGATTCATTATTGAAGTATAGGACCACTATTAATTTTTGTATGTTGATATTGTATCCTGCTACTTTGCTTAACTTATTCACTTGCTGTAGAAATCTTTGGCAGTGTAATTTCTGTCTTCTAATTGTAGAATCATGTCATCAGCAAACACAGATAATTTGACTTTTTCTTTTCCTATATTTACCCAATCAGTTTCCTTCTCTTGCCTAATCACTCTGGCTATAATTTAGAGAAATATACTGTATAAGGGTATTTGACAGTCGACATTGTTTCCTTATTCCTGATTTTAGAGAAAATTCTTTAAGGTTTTCTCAATTCAGTATTATTTTGTATTTGGATTTGTGAGGTGTAATCTTTCTGATATTAAGATATGATTCATCTATCCCTAGTCTCTCCCAGATTTTTAGCATAAATGTTTACAGAAATTTGTTAAAAGCCTTTTCTGTGTCTGTGAAGATGATCTCACATGATTCTTGTCCTTGATTCTCTTTATGTGATAAATTAATCTCATTGATTTATATACATTGAACCATTCTTGTTTTCCTGGAATTAAGCAAACTTGGACATAGTGAATGATCTTAGTGTGTTTTAATGCTGATTGCTAATGTATTTTGTTAAGGTATTTTTTTGTCTATGTTTATGAGAAATATTGGTCTGTAGTTTTCTTTCGTTAATGTGTCTTTATGTGGTTTTTGGTACCAGGATGTACTGTCTTCATAGAAAAATAAATTGGGACTGCCCCATCCTTTCTACTTCATGGAATAATTTGAGGACAATAATTGTGACAATAATTCATTTTTAAAGTTCTTATAGAACACAGCTGAGGTTTCTTCTGGTCCCAGGCTTTTCTTTTGGGGGGGTGGATTATGTATATGTTGTGGAAAAGCCTTTATTTTTATTTATTTATTTTAATGTGGTGCTGAGAATCAAACCCAGTGCCTCACACTTGCTAGGCAAGCACTCTACCACTGAATTGTAACCCCAGCACCTTTGGGGTAGATTTTTTTTTACTGCTTCAATCTTAATGTTGGATAATAGTCTGTTAATGTTTTCATTATCCACTTGGTTCAATTTGGGTAGGTTGTATGTGTCTAGAAATTTGGTTATATCTTCTAGATTTTTCAGTTTATTGGAGTGTAGTTCCTAACAATCCTCTTCATTTCAAAATTACTGTGATATTATCTCCTTTTTCATCTTTAATTTTGTTTGTTGGCTTTTCTCCCTTTTTGGCTAGTTTGGCTAAGAATGCCTCTATCTTTATATCTTCAGAGAACCAATTCTTTGTTGCATTGACCCTTTGTGATTTTATATTCTCTTTTTCATTAATTTTGACTAATATTTATTATTTCTCATCTTTATTTTTATAATTCATTATAGCTTTCCTATAGCCTTAGGATTAATATTAAATACTTTATTTAGGATTTTTATGCTTTTATATATTTAAGTAGGCATGCAATGCTATAAACTTTCATCTTAAAATGTACCTTTGTATCAGCCAATAGATTTTGATAGCTGTATCTCTGTTCTCATTTTTTTATAATTTTTTTGTTTTCTCTTATGATTTGTTCAGTGACCTATTCTGAATTTTTAAGTGTATTATTCAATCTCCTATTGTTGACATGTCCATTTTGTTTATTTTTCTTTTGTTTTAATAATTTTGTTAAATTATAATCTAATAAGTTTCAAGGAATTATCTTTATATTTTGGTATTTGTTTAGACTTGTTTTGTGTCCTAAAATATGGTCTATCTTAAAGAAGGTTCCATGCACATCTGAGAAAAAAATTCAGTTGTTGTTGGATGAAATATTTTATCCATGTCTGGTGGGTCCACTTGATAGATTTAAAAAATATTTTTCGTTGTAGATAGACACAGTACCTTTATTTTATTTACTTTTTTATGTGGTTCTGGGGATCGAACCCAGGACTTCACACATTCTAGGCAAGCACTCTACCACTGAGCTACAACCCAAGCCCTGACTTGGTAAATTTTTATCTTAGCTTTGAAGGGTATTTACTTAGTGTATGTCTTCATGACTTACCTATTGTTGATTTAGGTGTGTTAAAATCACCCTGAATTGGGGCTGGGATTGTGGCTCAGTGGTAGAGCACTCACATGGCACCTGCGAGACCCTGGGTTTGATTCTCAGCACCACATAAAAATAAATAAATAAACTAGAGATATTGTGTCCAAATACAACTAAAATATAAGTATAAAAATAATAGTTAAAAAATCACCCTGTCTTACTGTACTGTAGACTGTCTGCAATGCCTAGTAACAGTTTTTTATTTGTTTATGGTTGGTTGGTTTATGTAATTAGGTGCACTGATATTTGGGGCATAAATGTTTAAAATTGTTTTATCTTCTTTTTAGATTGAACACTTTACCCATATGAAGTGACTTTTCTTGCCTCTTGTGATTGATTTTGGTTTGATTTATTCTTTTTCAGATATGAGAACAGTTACTCATACTTATTTTCAGTTTTGATTTGGAAAGTATATCATTATCTATGCTTTCACTTTCTGCCTGTGAATGTCTTTGCCTTTAAGGTGAGTCTTTTATAAACAACATATTGCTGGGTCCTGTTTTGTAATCTAATCTGCAAATCTATGTCTTTTATTTGTAGAGCTGGAAACATTTATATTCAGTGTTATCATGGAGAGTTGATTATTTCTTGTCATTTTAAATTATTTACAATGTTTTATGAAGGCTTTGCTTTTCTTTACTGAGCTATTCTTCTAGCAAGATTCATTCATTTGATAAATTTGATATTTAGTTTATATGTCCCCTGGAAAAAAAATGTGTTTTTTGTAGTGCTAGTTTGGTAGTCAGGATTTAATTTTGCCTCTCATCATGGAAAGTTTATAATTCACCTTCAAATCTAAAGGATAGCTTTGTTGGATAAAAAAAATCTTATTAGCAATTATTACCTTTCAGAACTTGGTATCATTGGTATATTACTCCATGCCATCCTGAATTTTGGCTCTGAGCCGAGAAACTAGCAATGATTCACATTATATAACCTCTAAAAATGACATACTGTTTTTCTTTTGAAGATTTAAAAATTTTATCCTTGCTATTTTATACTGAAGTTTTAAATTATAATGTGTCATGGAGATTCAATATCATGATGTGATTCCTTTAAAGATCCCATGAAATTCAGATGGGAATCCATCAGGATCTGGTTTCTCCTTTGCTGGGAGAATTTTTTTCATTGCTTCAGTGTCATTTATTTGTTTAGATTTTCTATCTCCTCTTGTTTCCATTTTTGTAGGTTTTAAGCATCTATCAATTCGTCTGATTATGAGTTTCTAATTTATTTGAATATAACTTTTCAAAATGTCTTCTACTGGTCCTTTTATGTTTCAGTTGTATCTCCTGTAATATTCTCATTTTCACCCTTAGTTTTATTAATTAGGGTCTTCTCTTTCTGTGGATTTGTTTGTCCTGGTCTGTGCTTTATAAATATGTTTCATAGTTCCAAAAAATAAACGTTCATTTCACTGATATTTTTATTCATCTTTTACCTTCTATTTCACAAGTTTCAGCTCTATGTTTTATTATTTCTTTCCTTTCTAATATTTTGAGTATTGATTTGTTCTTGTTTTTCTAAGAACTTGAAACAAATCATTAGGTTGTTAAGTTGAGGCCTATCTTTTGAAATGCAGGCACTCAGGTAAAAACATCCCTCTTATCACTATTTTTGTTGCATCCCAGAGACCATGGTATATTGTGTTTCCATCTTCACTTGATTCTATATATATTTTAAGATTCACCTTAATGTTTTCAATTCCCATTTATTATTTAAAAGAATATTGTTCATTTTTCATGAATTTGTTGAATTTTTGGACATTATCATTTTATTGATTTCAAATTTCATTCTTATATAATCTGTAAAAAGGCAATATAATATTGTTCATTTTCTATAATTGATATGACTTGTATTATGTATTGTGCCTTAATACATGATAAATTTTGGAAACACTTTGATGAACTGCTGAAAAAAATTACACTGGGAAATTTTTTTTTTCTAATGTGATTTGTTCTTTTCCAAACACTCTTACTTATATATTATCTTCCTTTTTCTCTGTGGGGTTACTCTAAGTATCTTTTACAACTGATTATTTTATTCACTCATATAAAATAATCTGTAGGTGTCTATTAAGACCAATTTATCTGTAATGAGATTTTCTTCTGATGGGTTTGGGTTGATATTATATCCTGATGACCTTCTAATAATTAGGTTGGTGTGTAGAAATCCACCAAAATGAAAGTATTGATGTTTATCAGTCCCTTTATTTTTAGTAATTTTTAAGTGAAATTGGATACCATAACCTCTGAAGAGTATTTACCATGATTATAACTTCTTGTTGTATTGTTTCCTTAAACATTTTTTAGTGATGTGTGTCAATTGTGACTTGCTATCTCTTTTGCCTGATATTAGTGTGGCTCTTTCTGCTTGTTCTCTGATTATATTTACATGGATTATTATGTTCCATTCTTTCATTGTGAGTACTTTTACCTCTGAATTGAGTTTTGTGGACACAATATAGAATAAGGTCTTGATTTTAACCCAATATTCCTTTCTGCACAGATTAATTTTAAAATAACTTCATGAACATTCAGTGGTATCATAGAGAGATATGTGTTAATTACTGTCCTTTTCTTTTATAGCAAATGACTGAGTCATTACTAATTCTTATTTGCTTATTTTTCTAATGTGATTTGTTCTTTCCCAAACTCTCTTGCTTAAATATTATCTTCTTTTACTCTGTGTAGAGTTACTCTAAGTATATTTCACAATGCTGGTCCTTGGGCCACAAACTCCTTTAGTTTATATTCATCTTGTAGGGCCTTTATTTCTCCTTATATTTTGAGAGATAGCTCTTTTAAATATAGTAGTCTAGGTTATAGTTTGTTTTCTTTCTGGATGTAAGTACATTATTCAATGCTTTCTTGAATATTTGAGTTTCTGCTGATAAATCTGGATTTTTCCTGCATTTTTACTTTATATATATGTCAGTTTAATTCATTTGTCCATTTATTTATTAGGTTATTATTTTTTAGTGTAAAGCTTTATTGAGTTGCTTTTGTAATTTTGCTATTAATCTTCTGTTAGAAAAATAGCTGGCAAATATTTCTATCATTTTATAGGATCTCTCTTCATTTACTTTATTGGTTCCTTTGTTGTGGGAAGCTTTTCAATTTGAAATCATCCCACAACTGAGTTCTTGAGATTTAGATGTCTTACTTAGAAAGTATTTTTCTGCAAGAATATGTTGGGGTGTTGACCCTACCTTTTCTGACAGCTGTTGCAGTGTTCCTGTTCATTTTATTAGGTTTTTTTTTTTTTTTTTTTTGTGTGTGTGTGTGTATGTGTGTGAGGGGAGTATCATGGATTAAACTTGTGGGCATCCAACCAACTGAGTCACATTCCAAGCCTTATTTTGTATTTTATGTAGAGACGGTTCTCACTGAGTTGCTTAGCACTTTGCTTTTGCTCAGGCTGGCTTTTAAGTTGTGGTCCTCCTTGCCTTAGCCTCTGGAACCACTGGGATCACTGGCATGTGCCACCATGCCAGCCTTCAATTTTTTAGTTTTTCATCCACTTTTATCGACTTTTTTTGTGCAGAATGAGAGAAAGACATATAGTTTAATTCCTCTACAAACCAATATACAGGTTTCCCAGCACATTTGTTAAAAAAAAGACTATCATTTCTCCAATGTACATTTTTAGCACCTTTTATAAGGATTGGGTGACTATATCTTTCATTTTATAGGATCTCTCTTCATATAAAGGATTTTATAGGATCTCTCTTCATATGATGACTTGTCTCTGTGTTGTCTTTTCTACTCCATTGGACCTCATGGCTTTTTAATGTTGATGATATTTTTTGTTGTTACAGCTCTGTAGTATAATTTTATTTTTTTTCTTTAACTTTTATTGTTGGTTGTTCAAAACATTACATAGTTCTTGACATATCATATTTCACACTTTGATTCAAGTGGGTTATGAACTCCCATTTTTACCCCGTATACAGATTGCAGCATCACATCGGTTACACATCCACTGTTTTACATATTGCTATACTAGTGTC
>NW_026000305.1:4622936-4626447 GCF_001458135.2 Marmota marmota marmota | reverse complement strand
TCATTAACACCTAAGTATATTTTTTAAAAAAAAAACATGTAGCACTTTTAATACTTTGTCTTCCTCAATTTAAATATCTGGGGATTTGATTTTGTAGGAATCTGAAAGTTTGTGAGGAATCACATCTTATTCTCATGTCATGTGTTGCATCTATGTTGAAGTTGGCTCTTCTTTTGGGATGAATATCTCTGTCTTTTTTTTTTTCAATATTTAGTTTTTAGTTGTAGTTGGACACAATCATTTTTTTATTTATTCATTTTTATGTGGTGCTGAGGATTGAACCCAGAGCTGCACACATGTGAGGTGAGTGCTCCACAGCTGAGCCACAATCCCAGCTCATCTCTGTCATTCTTATGGGGCTATTTTTAATGCGCTGCTTTATCTTGACAACCTCCCCCATGATGATGCTTTATCTTAGCCTCTACCTCCTATTCAACATGTTCAAATGGTTATGTTTAATCCCCAGGTATACTTTGAATGAAAAGAATATCTATTAATAACAGTTACTGCTTGAAAAACAAACCACATATCAACATATAATAAATATGTATTGAAAATTATCTCTATCACACCATTAACCAAAGTAAGAAAGGGAGAAAGGCTAAATAAAATAGGTTGAAAAAAATCAGGTAGTTGAGAATTTAAAATTAATACTAAACATAAGAGAAAAAATAAAGTAAAAAAAATGTGTGGTGAGGGAAAAGGTATAGAAGAAAAACAAAAAGATGAATAAAAAATATAAGGGGTTGGAACAGAAATGAGAGAAAAGAAAAATAGAGGAAAGAATTTAACTAGTGAACTAAAGAAATTCTGAAAATTGTATATAAACATGAAATAACAAATTGTGACAAGAAACCAAACTAAGGTACATGGAAGATAATCCAGAAAAATTAAAAATACTTAAGAAAATAAAATATTTTCCTTACTGTTTAATATGTAGAAACTTCTTTCAGGTACTTCTAGTTTTAAAATTTGTATATCCTCTGACTGGTCTGAGTTTGGGGGCTGTGTCTGAACTGCTGGGTTTGGGTTTTGTGCATTTGTTTTCCACACATTTAGATGATTCCCTTGCTTCAAAAAGCTGTGGGAGATTAGCTACTCTAGTTTATACATCCAGTATTTGTCTAATTCACCTCTTCATATGTTGTGAATTTAAGTGGCTATGGCTTTTATGTTGTGACTTGTGAGACTGGAGTTCACTTTGGGACTTTGTTATTCCCATCTTGTAAAAGGATCCCTCTTTAAACAGGAAGGAGTTTTGTGCATTCCTGGGGTTTTCTTTTTGCACATGGAGAGCACTGTAGGCCAGGGTTAAACCCAAGACAGCACCATACCTTCTTTTGTTATGGACCCAGGTAGCTCTGAAAATTTCATGGGTGCACTAGGAAACTGTGGACTCTTAGTGTTGTAGAGTGATTATCACTAGGAAATCTCTTGCCCAGCCAACTAAACCCTTTGAGACATGACAGGGCTCTTTGAATGTATATGGGAGTCTCCAGTGTATGTGTTATGTGCCCAGGCAGTAGAGTGAGCCCTGCTTCATTTCCTTTGCTGACTAACAAGTTTTGATGGCTTTAGTATTGCAACAATCTCACTGTGTAAGATATAAATTTGGCTTGGTACCAGGTCATTCTTCATAATACTATTAGTCAGCAACTCCAGGAAATATTAAGATGCAGGGGATTATGTTTTCCTAAGGTGAAGGCAAAGGGAATAAATTTTAGGGAGCCCCAATAAGATGGATCCCTGCCAGGGTTCTCTACTTCTAAATTTAGAAAACTGGAGTACTCCTAACAAAGCTGTCTATGATACAATTCTGGTGTCAGTCACATTTAGAAATTTCCTTTCTGCAACTGTTTCTGCAATAATTATTTCAGATATGTCTTTCTTTCTTTTCTTTTGTGTGATGGCATGACCATATGCCCTGGTGCTGGCAGTGGGTACAGTTCAGACCTCTGTAAATATTTCTCATTTTCTATTCTAGTAACAAGAGTCCCTGAGTTTCTCTCTCCAAGTCTCTGACTGTCCAACATTGAATCTCTCACTACATTCGCTCACTCACTTCACTAAGAAGCCATTTTCCAGCTATTTTTATTCTGAACTGAGAGGAGCTGGGGAATTCCACCCACTTCTATTTCATCAACTTCCCTCTCTGATTTTTTTTTTTTTTGCAAATTATATCTCTTCATTTAAACTTTCTGTTAATTCTTGTATTGATCTCATCATCTCACTAAGCATCTTTATAACCATTATTTTGAACTATCTGTTAAGTAAACTATTTATCACCATCTTTTCTAGTTTCTGGAAATATTTTCATTTTGTTTTTTTATTTGAAATAAATCAACCTGCATCTTCATTTTCCTTGACTCTTTGGGGTGTTTTCTCCATATTAGATAAGACTACTACTATTCCCAGTTATGTGAGGTTGGCTTCATATAAGCAACTATCTCATCGATCTATCTGTGTGGACATTTTAAGATTTTTCTATAAATTATTTACATTTGTTCCAAATGCTATTCTTATTTTTGATGTCTCAATGGAAGTTAGGACATGTGCTATTCAGTACTTCATAACCAGTCATTCAGGAGTCAGACTGTCCAGACATAATTGAAAATTTTGCATTATTGATGATTGTATTTTGTAGTTTTTCATTCTTCACAGTAAAGTTGTATATGGTGTTTATTTCTTTGTCTGCACCGAACTGGAATAAAAGGCATGTAGGATATGTTTGTGCTGACATTCAGGCTGCATCCTGTAGTTAGTTCTGTGGAAATAGCTGTTGAAAGAAGGTCATTTTTCATTTATCTCGTTACTTTCTGTGGTTCAGGGCCACGGAAGATTACAAGGACCCATAAACCCTGAGCACTAAGTGTTAAGAAAACATCAATCAGATTTTGGGTACTTGGTTCATGGCCTAAATCCTTCAATTATCAAAAATATTGGACTGGGGTTGTAGCTCAGTGATAGAACACTTGCCTGGCACATGTGAGGCACTGGGTTTGATCCTCTGCATGACATAAAAATAAATTAATAAAACCAGGTAAAAATAAAAGAATTGTAATGCAAAAAAAGTACATGTATAAAGACATGAATTGGCGTGAACATACTTTATATACAAAGATATGAAAATTGTGCTCTATATGTGTAATAAGAATTGTAATGCATTCCGCTGTCCTATATTTTAAAAAATAAATAAATTATAAATACTAAAAAAAAATTTAATTAAATAAAATAAAATAAAATAAAACAAGGTTATTGTGTCCATCCACATCTAAAAACAAAATTTTAAAAAAGTATATAAGAATAATTGTGGATTTATCACTGGGATAAACTGGAGGGAAGACATAAGAAGGACCAGGTTGTATTGCTGACTCTGTATGCCAGATGATTTTTTTTCTTGTTTACCCAATTAGTTACTCAAAGTATGTTCATTAGAAACCAGACCATAAAGCAGCCACCATATATATATATATATATATATATATATATATATATATATATATATATATAT
>NW_026000305.1:4606147-4622911 GCF_001458135.2 Marmota marmota marmota | reverse complement strand
ATATATATATATATCATTAATAACTTTGGGAAATAACTACTATCACTCCTTTTCTTCACTTTCCTCAGAAAGACAAGGCTTTGGTAGTGTATGCATGTTTCTTTAAAATCAAGATTTTCTTAAATATGATCTAGGGATACTCATATGTGCCAAGTCCTTTCTACGCATAAAGCTAAGAATTTTAAGGTGGAGTCCCTTAGGAAGTACCTTTAAAAGTTGAGGAACCCAATACAAGGTATAAATGGAATAAATCCATATCATGGAAATCAGGGAGTTGTATTTATTTTTTTCCAGCATTTTGGTTTTTAAATAACATATAATAACTAAGCATATTTATGGGTACTTTATAATATTTTGATACATATTTACAATGTATAATGATGAAATCAGGATAGTTATCAGATACATTACCTCATATATTTGTCATTTCCTTGTGCTTGGAACTTTAAAAATATGTTTTATAGGTATGATAACTATAGATAATTTACTTTGCAGAACACTGAAACATATTCTTCATCACTGTAATTTTCTGCACAATAAACAAATTCCCTACCAATCCCTTACCCTTCTCAACATCTAGTAATCACTATTCCATTCTCTACATCAATGAGATCAGCTTATATAGCTTCCATGTGTGTGAGAATGTGTTATTTTTCTTTCTCTCCCTGGATTATTCTATTTAACAAAATGTACTCTAGTTCCATCCATATTGTTGTAAATGGCAAGATTTACATTTCTTTATGATTGAATAGTATAACACTTTGTAAATGTGTCATTGTTTTGCTCTATTCACTCATCCATACAAATGGTTACTTCCATATCTTGTCTTTTGGT
Organism: Marmota marmota marmota; assembly: GCF_001458135.2. Taxonomy (NCBI): domain Eukaryota; kingdom Metazoa; phylum Chordata; class Mammalia; order Rodentia; family Sciuridae; genus Marmota; species Marmota marmota. The sequence continues at coordinate 4,622,077 of NW_026000305.1, read as the reverse complement.
GAATTATACTGTACTACAAACAGAGTTAAGATGACTCTTCTTCATATGAATTTCCTTTCTTTTGAATAAGTACTTACTAGAAAGATTACTGGATTATAAGATAGTTCTATATTTAGTTTTGTGGAGAACTTTCATACTATTTTCATAATAGCTGTACTAATTTATCTTCCAGCAATAATGTATGAGTTCTCTTCTCTCCACTACTTCACCAATATTTGCTATTTTTGTCACTTTGATAATATACATACTACCTGACATTTGATGCTATCTCATTGTGGTCTTGATTTGCATTTCACTGATGATTAGTGATGTTGAATATTTTTTTTCAAATATTTTGAGTAACTTGTATGTATTAATTTGCAAAGTGTCTATTGAGATCATTTCCCATTTTTTAAAATTTGATTAGCTTTTCTGTTGAATTGTTTTATTTGCTTATATATTCTGATATTACTACCTTGTCAAATAGTTTGCAAACTTCTTCTGCCATTCTTCAAGTTGAGTTGTCATAGTTTTGTTTATTTCCTTTGATATGAAGGTGTCAATTTGATTTAATATAACTGGTAATAATCTTGTCTACCAATATTTTAATGATAACAATGTCTTGAATTTTTCCATTGTAATTTCTTTTATTTACATTTATTTTTTAGTTATAGGTGGACACAATATCTTTGCTTTTTATGTGATGCTGAGGATCAAACCCATGCATGGTAGGCAAGCGCTCTGCCTCTTAGTCACAACCCCAGCCCTTCCATTGTACTTTCTAATAGTAGTTTCTAAATTTGATGTTTCATAGTTAAAACTTTGTTGTGATTCACTCAGATTTTTTTTTAAGAAATAAGGGTTTAATTGCACATATGTATGTGTATATATGTGTGTCTGTGTGTGTGTATATATGGTTTTCCTATCATCATTTATTGAAAACTCCATCTTTTCTCCAATGGTTTTTCTTGAAATCTTGTCAAAAATCAGTTGGATGAACATACATGGATTTACATCTGGGAACTCTCTTCTGTTCCATTGGTAAATATCTATGTTTTATGTTTATCCCAATATTATACCATGTTGTTTTTGTTATTCTAGCTTTGTATTATGTTTTAAAGTGAAGTATTGTGATTTCTCCAGATTTGTTATTTTGCTGAGGATTGTTTTCATTATTCAGGGTCTTTTCTAATTTGATACAAATTTTATGATTGCATTTTATATTTATTTCTGTTAAGAATGCCTTTGGTATTTGACTAAAAAATGCATTGAATCATTTGGGGTAATAATAACATTTTAATAATATAATAATTAATATTAGTTATTCTGATTCATGAACATGGGGTATTTCCCAATTTTTTGAGTCATCTTCAATTTTTTTTATCAAAATTTTATAATTTTACTCTGCTGCCTGTCCTATCCCCTTCCTATCCTCCTCCCCTCCCCTCCCCTCCCATCTTCTCTCTCTACCCCATGTACTGTAATTCATTTCTCTCTCTTGTTTTTTTTCCCTTTCCCCTCACATGATCCTGCAATCTGTACACATGGTAAAAATGGGAGTTCATAACCCACTTGAATCAAGTGTATGAAATATATGTCAAGAGCTTTGTAATGTTTTTAGCAACCAATAAAAAGAAGAAAAATTATAGTTTTATTGAAAAGATCTTTTAATTGTATGAAATGTATTCATAGGGAGATGGGATTGTAGCTCAGTGGTAGAGCACTTACCTTGCATGTTAAAGGCCTTGGGTTCAAATCACAATACTGCAAAAAATAGTGTATTTCAATGGTTTATTGCCCACTTAATACATACAAGGTCTTTCAATCCCCAAAAACAGCACAATTTTTTTTTATTCTTTGGTGATATACAGTTGTACTTATCATAAATTATATTGCTGTTTTAAAATTTCTGAATCCATTATTTTTATATAATAATGTTATTTATCAGTATTATTGATTTTGTTTCCTGCAATTTTACTGAACTCATTTATATGTTCTGACATTTTTTTCTGTGGACTTTTATTACTATTTTTATGTATAGAACATCATCAATAAAACTTCATGTTCTTGGTTTTTGTTTGATAGAGAATTTTATTGTTTTAATAGTATTATTTTATTTTGGTCTATATTTTGATTTTTCAAATCTTTCTGCTCTGCTTTTGGCTCTCAATTCTCACTTTAAATCCCATGGAGAGCAGCCAGCAATACCTATGCTGCTGCCTTAATATTGTGGGGATTTGAATTTTTCTATTTCAGATAAATTAGTCCATCATCTTTAATCTTAGTCTCCCACAGTCTCAAGACATGTATATAATGAAGTTAAACTTTTTGCTGTGGAAAAATAAAGATAGTCTCCAGTTCAATTCCCAATAGACTCTTCATTACAATCAGAAACTTCATAAGCATGTCCTTTACTGACCACATATGAGTATTTAAGCCTTAAGTTCCTTCCGGAACCACTCATTAATCATGGCTTATATTTTAGCTTTTCTGTAGATAACTCTCCAAAATGTTCGAAATTCTTCATTTAAATTGATTTCAAAATTTCTTTATATAACATTATAAATAGTCACAGTAATGAATCCACTTTATAGTAACCATTTTCTGTTAGTCAGCTTTTTTTTTTGGCAATTGAACACCTGAGTTAATCAGATTATTAAAAGGAGATGTTTATTTTGGCTTACAGGGTTTTTAAAAATATTTATTTTTTAGTTGTAGTTGGACACAATACCTTTTATTTTTATTTATTTATTTATTTTCATGTGGTGCTGAGAATTGAACCCAGGGCCTCACACATACTAGGCAAGTGCTCTACTACTGAGCCACAACCCCAGCCCTTACATTTTTTTTTTTGGAGGGGGGGATTACAGAGCTAGAACTCAGAGGCACTAGTCCACTGAGTCATATCCCCAGCTATATTTTGTATTTTATTTAGAGACAGGATCTCACTTAGTTGCTTAGTGCCTCACTTTTGCTGAGGCTGTGTTTGAACTCATTATGCTCCTGCTTCAGCTCCAAAGTCACTGATTATTTTTGCTTACAAATTTGATTTTTTTAAATAATTGGATTACTCCATTGTTTTTGGGTCAGTAGCTAGTCAGTACATCATTTGGGTGAACACTTGGTGGAGAAAATTGTTCATTTTATGGTGGCTGGGAAGCAAAAAATAGTAGGAAGAGGTCAGCTTCCGACAATTGTGGGAACACTGTGATGTGAGTGTGCTCTCAATGATCTAGTGACCTCCCAGTAGTCCCCACTTATGAAAGCTTTTCACCGTCTTCCAATAGTGCTTTTAATACAGGAGGCTTTGGAGGACATTCTAGATCTAATATGTAGCTTTTATTCTTCTTGTATTATTTTTTAATCTAGATAAAGTTTTGTTGATTTAAAAAATAAACAACAAAAAAACCACAAAAACTGAACATGTAATTCATTGTATTTTTGTAATTTCATTTTAATTTTCTTCTGCTTTGATCTTTATTATTTTCTTCCTTTTAATATTTTTTTTTACTTTTTCACTTCCTTGAGTTGCATTGTTATTTAATTTTTTAAACGTAATTACGTAGGTGTTTACTATAAACTTTTCTCTGTATATTGCCTTTATTGTATCTCATGGGATTTGTTATGTTGTTTTCCATTTTAATTTGTTTCTAGAAATTGTTTTTGATTCACTTTTAATTTTTTCAAAGGACCCATTGGCTTTTAAGGAGAAGGTTGTTTAATTTATTCATGTTTGAATAGTTTCCAAAGTTCCTCATCTTATTGATTTCTAAATTTATGACATTGTTGACAAAGAAACTCGGAACAATAATTTCAATATTTTTTTTCATTTGTTAAGACTCTAATGATCTAATATATGATATATCCTGGCAATATTCTCCAATTCTAGAATACATTCTGCCTTGGGTCCAGTAGCTACATTTTTCCATCCTTGTCTCTCTGATATTATTTCTTCACATTGATACAAACACTGCAATACCATGAATCCAATTAGATCCAGTACTGCAATCATGATTTTGATACCCCAAAACACATTACATACTTAAAACTGTGTTCTGGCAGTCTTGTAAATCTCTCTTTACAAGGTTGTTATCTCAGGTATTTTTTTACAGAAAGTGAAAAATTGAGTCACCGTATCATATTGTTCTTCATTCTTTCCTATTAATACAACATGGATATTTTCTCAGTTTCTCACTATTTAGGAGTCTCTCAACTGGTTTTGGACTTTCTCTCAGAAGGTATAAATCCATAAATAGATTTGATGTGTCCGTTTGTGGAGGGAGAGTCAGGTGATTCCTATTCCACCATGTTGCTGACCTCACTCTCCTTAATGAGTTTAAGATTATTTTTAACTCTTTGCCATGCAGCTAGGGGATCTCCATTTCTTTTAGTTACTGATGTTCCATTTTCCTCCTTCTGTGATGATGATTTTCCTAAATTCTTCATGATCCTTGAGGTCATGTGTTAATGTCTGCACATTTAGAGAAATGTGTACTTACTCTAATACTTATTGAGTAGTTTCAACAGGGAAACAACTCACCAGTCAGCCAGTCCAGAGTTTCTGGGTGGGCTGTCTGTCATGGTGGGTCAGAAGCCCTTCTATTAGAATCCTTGGGCAGACTGATTTAGTGTCTAGATAAATAGGTAGTTGGACCTTTCACATGGGCATACAGAGACTAGCCTTCAGCTAGGGACTCTGGGGAAAATACCTGGATTCTGGGTCTATTGGGTCATTCTAGTGCTTGGCTCTAACTGGGAATCCTTTATAACTAGGTATATAGATAAAATACATTTCTGTGGGAGCCATCCTAAATCCTGGGTCCATGGAGTCCAGTCTGGTGTTGGAATTGATCTGGAACATGGATCCAAAGGAATTTTATAGGTATCTTAGTGCTCAGGGACTAGCCAGAAAGTAGGACAGGAATGAGACCTTGATCCATGAAGACCAGTTTACAGTATGGGTTTGTAGATTTTGGTCTGGAGTCTAGGTCTACTGGAGCCTGAGGCCATAGGAAAACACCAGGTACTGGGAAAAAATCAGAGGCTGGGTTTTGGCGGCCACCTAGTACTGGAAACAACTGGATGAACATGGACTTTGGGTCCTTGAAAATATGGGACCTCAGTAGGTGGTTTTTCAGTCCTGGATTCTAGAAACTTGGAGGATAGGGATAGCCATAGTATTGGGGTAAAACTACAAGTTGGGTACATGAAAAGAGGTCTTGATTCTGTGTCTGTGGGTGCCAGCGTGGTTCCTTTAAGCCTGGATGTTGGGCTAGCCTGTCAGTGGGATTATACCTAAAGTCTTAAATCCCAGGATCAATACAGCCATCCTGGAGCCTGCAACAGAGATCTAATACGGAGCTGAGGTCTGCACATACCAGTATGACACTGAGCTTAGCATAAAAACCCTTATTTTTCAAATAATGACAATCCCAACTTTGGTGATTAAAGTGTTTCAATAAATAAAAAATTGATATATATGAATGAGATTTTTAAATTGAGTCAAAAAATGAATGGGCAAAGAAATATGGTACATATATACAATGGAGTATAACTCAACCATAAAAAATGAAATTATGGCATTCATGGTAACTGGATGAAACTGGAGAATATCATACTAAGTGAAAAAATCCAGGCTCAGAAAACCAAGGGTTGAATGTTTTCTTCCATATGTGGATGCTAGACCAAAATAAAGAAAAATAAATGATGGGGGAGATAATTCCCAGGGAAGTAGAAGAGAGATCAATGGTACAGAAGAAGGGGATTGAGAAGGAGGAGAGAGAAGTGATTACAAATGGGAGGAACATTGGAATGAAATTGACCAAATTCTCTTATGCTCATATATGAATACACTACATTGAATTTATATATATATTAATCTAGACTTTTTTAAAAAAGTAAATAAATAGAAAGAGGACCATGAGTCTTGGAAAAGAAACAAGGGGAGGGAGTTGGAGAGGGAAATGGGAAGGTCTAGGAAATGAAATGGAGCAAATTATATTCTATGCTTTTATAATTATGTCAAAATGAACCATTATATGATCTATAACTCTAAAAATGTATTAATAAAGATTTTAGAATGATTTCTCTAAATCCAAATTACCACAATTTTTTAAATATTTATTTTTTTGTTGTAGTTGGACACAATATCTTTATTTTATTTTTATGTGGTGCTGAGGATTGAACCCAGGGTCTCACACGTGATAGGAGAGCACTCTACTGCTGAACCAAAACCCCAACCCCCAAATTACCACAATTTTAAAGCATGGGTAGAGTAGAGAAGAGCAGAGGCTTAGGCCAAATAGAAGATACATTCATTATTTTATCCATCAATCCATTCTTTCTTTATTGGAAGATTATTGTGTACCTGGCTATATTCTAGCCACTCTGTAGCCTCCAAGACACAATAAATCTGATAAATCTAAATACTGTAACTCGAAAATCTTATACCCAGCAATAAATATTTAGTCACTCCATGGTTTCTCAGGTGGTTCATCCCATATTTTCAAAACAGCATAAAATCAATTAGTTAACAACTTATCATACTCATAAATATGTGAAAATTTATGTGAGAGAAAAATATATTCCTTATCCTTAAGGAGCACAAATGATTCTCCTAGCCCTGTATCCAAATACACTGAAAAACAAATATGGCTTAAATATACTGAAATTTCATTTTCCAAAATGATCAATTGAAATATGTCAAAGGGGTTTTTACATGTGCAAAAGACATGTAATGAGAAAGAAATTACAGATGGCTTGAATTATATAAACTAACCAAGAGTTCCTTCCATGTAACAGATACCACATTCTGAATGTCTTGAATATTTATAATCATTGAATTATTGTGTATAAATAGTCTGGAGTATTTCCCTTCCCAAGAAACATATGTGTTTCCTTCCTTGTGTAAAGGAAATGCACTGATAATAGACTCTGTACATTGATGTTATTTGAAGCTAATATTATTTGATTTATCTCACTTAGGCAGAGGCCAGTGCTATGAGTGTTTTCTCATTATGACTGAGACTTATAGAGTTGGTGTACAGTCTGATTCTCTAGAATTTAGCCCTGGAACCTGACTGTTTTGGTGAACAAACTTGTGATTTGGCCCCAATAGCACTCTATTTGAGATAAACAACCCTGAAAATGGGTTTGTCACATAACTGTACACATGTATCTTTCTGAAGCACCACAAAGACAGTCAGATCACTAAATATCCCTGAGAATTTTAATACTCACTGTGATAGTGTCATGTTTTCCCCATATCAAAAACCAATACCTAAAATAATCTTTGAGAGCTAATTTTTGGTCTAGCTCTGGGAAATGGTGGATACTAAATCTACTATCCATCCTTATCTCCACCATCTCTTACATCAGAGTGTTGGGAACACCTGGAATTTGTATTTTTCATAATTTCTGGAAAATACCAGCAAGTGTGATCTTAGAGGAAATACAAAAAGATGAATTAAAGATTAGTATTCAGTTTATTTATGACATTTATAAAAATCCTTACCTTCAAATATAAAATCTTCCAGAATAGTATTTGAGTTGAAAATACACATCCCAAAATAAGTTTTCTTCAAATGTTCTTTCTCTCTCTTTCTTTCTTTCTTTCTTTCTTTCTTTCTTTCTTTCTTTCTTTCTTTCTTTCTTTCTCTTTCTTTCTCTCTTTCTTCCCCCTTTCCCCTATCCTCCAAATATTCAGCATCCCAAGCTGAATTTTGAAAATAAAATATAAGTAAAACAAAAAAAAAAAAATCAAACAATTTTCTGTCTTGTAGAGTTCATTGTTTACAGAGGAATAAATATTTCAACCCAAGGAAACAACCAGAAGATAGTAACAGTTGATTATGCTTTTAAACTGAAATTCACCACATGGGAGTTGATTTATCAATACTACAAGAAGAGACACCTAACTAGAGTTCTGATATGGTTGAATGCTATAGTTGATTCTAAACATAGGTCACTGTGTGTGATATAATGTTTCTGGAGTCTAGAAAGTGGGAAAGAATGGTATTGAAATACATTTGCTTTGGTGCTGATATGTCCTAATGCTCAAAGTCACCTACTTCACCAATGAATTCCAGTCTTGCACTTTTAACTCCTTCCAAGGTTATTTCCATATATTCCTATTTTTAGTATTTATTAATGATAACCATGTTTCTTTTATTACTTAAGCTCAGTATCAGCCACTATTAAACTACAAAAGCCCAATGGTTTCAACATTAACCAGAGTCCTTAAATCAACTTCATTGTCTACATTCTTGCTAGTTTATCTCTATCTAGACTCTCATTATGTTGTATATATATATAATTTAAACTATCTCTGAGATGAATTCCTGGACTCCATTTCCCTGTACTTCATGATATGCTGCACATACCAGTATGACACTGGGTTTAGCATAAAAGCTAAACCAAATAAATTTCAATAAATAATCATATTAATTATGTTTGCCTTCTTATTAACTAAAGTTCTGTGATCTTCCCTGTTTACCAAATAAGGAGCTATTAATTTTCATGGCATAAATCCTCTATATAGTATAAATCCACCCTGCTTTTTCAATTTTATCTCTTAATACTCTCCTTTGTATCTCTTTCAATTCAGCTACATTAGTATACTTGCTGTTTTTCAAATACCCTCTTGCCAGCAGAATTCTCTCTCAAATGAATGCCCCATCCCATTCCCTAAGTTTAAAACATCCCATTTTCAAAGTTTTGATAAAATAACCTTTAATCACACTATTTCTTTATATCCAGGAGTAATTACTATTTCTTCATATTGAGGAGTTTACGGAATATTTTTTTCACTTGTTTAATTTTTAAATTTAGTATTTTTGTATACAAACTTACAATTAGTATAGTTCTTTTCAATTTATTTTATTTCATTTCACTACTGGAATACAAGGAAGCACACTGAATTTTACATATATAAGTTTCTTTCAGAATGGAAACCTAAGGTTTCTATATTTTAATCCCAAGGAATTACCAGTTCCTTGAATCATATCTATTATAGTTTATAGTTGTTACCTCAAGTACATTTGTAACATAATGGAAATATCTCTGTTTTCTGGGTTGTTGTATACTTAAGGGCTATTAAAAAATTTCTTTAATTCAAATAAAGTAATAGATCACACATTCATCAAATAACAAAAATATGCTTATTTATTTTATTTTTTCTCTACTTGAAAACATTGACAATATCTTTTTTCTCTTACTTCATTGATTTGCTATGAAACATTCATCAGATAGTGAAGGCAATCTCAATAGCAAAAAAAATAAGTTACAAAATTACCTTTCTCTTATAAAAATAAAATAGACATTTTTCTCACATTCAGAATTTGAATGAAGAATATGAAACTTTAAATTCAGCTATGGATTTTTGATACTTTATTTCCCACTCAAAACAGAGTTTTCCATCAGTATAGGAGGTATTTACCACTATAAATCAGTTCAATAATAAGAAAACATGGCTTTCTTGATTTTCCACAGAAGATAGAAGTTTTATTTATGATATTTTTCCTGTTATCTGTGTTCTTTATAATATTTCATAGTGTGATTCTATAAAGTGAAATTCAGCTTATAATTTCTACTTTGCAATTACTTTCTGCATTTTGTATAGTGAAATTCAACCAAATACTTCCCATTTTGCATGTGCCTAATATTCATGGGCTATTTACATTTCATTGCAATGTGACAGCAGGAAAAACGCAGCCAGATGTAAAAGGGCCAAGCCACATTGTCAAGCAGAAGGTTTGACTTAAATTTAAAAAAGAGAGAGGGAAAAAAAGAGAAATGAAAGGAAGAGGAGAAATGGAAAATATTTCTTCCTTCTTTTAAAGCAAGCAAAATTCTACAAGTTAATACTTTAAAAGAATTAAGTAAACTAGTATAAATATTATCTATCCAAAGTACAGTCTTATTTTAAATTTAAATTCCTCATAAACGCAGAGCATTGTGTTTATAATAGGAGAATAGCGGACAGACTTGCCCTTCACTGGAGGGCATGTCATATAGTCCTCGCCTTTTCTGCAAAACCATCAGCTTGGCAGTAGTGACAGATGAACAGCTTACCATTAATTTCCCCTCTTTCATGCCTTCAATCCAAACGGTGCATATTCTCCACGGGGAGGCATCAAGGTCTTTGCCTTTATTTCTCTTGCATACTCACACTGACTTATAAATCAAGTGCAGATAAGAAGAGAGGGCAAATATCAATCTTTTTTTTCCTGGCCTGTGCCCACTGGCATACTACTGAGCTTTGACTGAAAGGATGTTCAAATCATCCGTGATTCATAAGCTAGGGAGTTTTCAGTGAGGACAAAACAACAAAGGGAATCTTAGAGAATTTGTGTACATTGCCTTATAAATTAGAAGCTTTGCTGGTGCTGCAATTTAATGGATGGGTAACAAAAATATGTGTCTAAGATGTTATTATCATTATGAAAAAATCTGAAATGTAAAGCCATCTGCATGGTTTAGCATGGCTAAGAGAGCAGTAAACTTTACAATGTTTCTTTAGTCTTCTGTCTCCCTCTATTTTAAGGAGCTAGTTTCTTCATAACTCTTTAAGGATTATCAAAAATCATCTTGTTATGAATGATTCGTTTTCTTTGAATCAGTATATTTTATAATAGCATTTTTAAAGAAATGTTTCACAGAGCATATTTGAAATTGAATGATATATTCAGGGTTTTAATTACTGTCATTAACTTTTATATATTTTTAAAATTATGCCTTACCTTGTACACTTTAAATGCTTAAAAACTTTGTATTTTTCCATAGCCCTGGTGCTGGTTTGAGTTTTACTTGTGGTGGTCATTTACTGGTAATGTTTAAGATGATTAAAGATTACTGATTTTAAAAACATTCTTTGAAGGAATTATACCCTGTTGCTTTTGAAGAACAAAATGTTTACAACTTTGTTAATGCGATAAAAAGAGGAAAATTTGGGGGGAAAGTACATTAAAATTTTTTTTGACTTACAACAAATGGATCTTTCCCTAAAAGTACTTTCAGAACTACTCAGTGATGCAAATAATTTTAAGCTAAAAAACTGATCTTATGATTATTATCAAATTACAATATTATTTTCTAAGCATGAAGTGTTAATACTGTTAAATGGCTGCAAATGTTGATGTACAAGGCTGCTCGCTGGCCTTTTGCAGGTGACTTATCTAGGGATCAGAGATATTCTATTTTCTATCTTTTTTTTTTAAGCTGCAGGCCTCAACTATAAATTACAACTGATGACAAAAGTGGAAGCTAACAGTGGCAAAATTAGGCCCAAAGGCAAAATAATTATATATACAGCCTTCAGCAGTGAGGGAGAGAGCCATCAATCAGCCCCCAATTATTCACTAGTTAATCAGCTCTGCCCTTCCTTTATTGAAGGGTTACAGTGTAATTAAGTTGGCAGCATCCTTTTAATTCATCAAACATACAACACATGGCGGTGTTTGCTGCAATTGGGGGACAGCACCTTTGTGAGTTTGACCCCTAGCACTGCTGCTGTAGACGTGGAAAACTTCAGAGGTAAGAGAGAATATTTATGCGACAGCACGGCACTGGGGTAGTGGTGTCTTCATACACAGCCTCAAGCTTAAAACAACTAAGGAGACAGGATATTACAGAGCACATTTAAATCCATATTCCATGAGGCATGTGGTAAATACTCTCAATGCTAACCTTAAATATGTAAATTAATGTGCATGACTGTGTATATTTATGGATGTGTGTGTAAATGTCACATATAAAAGATGTGACTATAAAGAGAGATGGCTGATTTCTGACATGCAAATGAGCACTGACAACTTTAGAATATCAGCTTTAGAAGGATACTTACTTATTCTAATGATTCTACCAGAGCTTAGCATTTTAGAGGGAGATACTGTAAACTTTTCCTCAGAGTCATTTTATATGGTACATCAGAAAATGAGACAGGTGTCATTACAGTCACATATTATTAATAGTGCTTCATTTTGTCCTGATTTTTGTTCTTAAAATGGTGTTTCTTTGTTTGCCAAATCCAATTCAGAGTTAAATCTGTCTTTTTCCCAAAAATTCCTTGCAAAAATCATTTATATTAAAAATTTTCTTCAAAGTCTGACAACATCCCCTTAATGATTATAATGGTTATGTTATTGCTGTCCACATACAGCCTCTTTACTTGTAGTCTATTAAAACAATAGTATTTGGATATGTAAGATATAATGTGTTATTTTTCATAATCACTGTAACTTCAGATTATTTTCTTAGATTTCACAAATCCTGTAATTGTACACCATTTATACAGAGAAGTGTGCAAATATTGTATTACATATAAGTTTTTATAATCTCTACCTAAATGTGAATACCTTGGAATCCAACTATTATCTCTCAAGAGAAATTCAACATGACAATGTTCAGTAAAACATAAGAAAACATATATTTTATAAGGTGACTTATTCAATCAAATGTACTTAAAACAAACACACACACAAAACAATGAGTAAACACTGAAATTGCTGACAGAATAATTAATTTGATTCATTTTGCACAGCATACAGGAGATATTAAAAATTCCCTTAATGTGTTGTAGGATCAAACTTTTGGATTGTTTTTATTTATCCATTTTATATATATTTAATATGATTATTGCAATTTGACTACGTGTTCCCTCATTAACCACTCTCTAAGAAACTTGAAGGCAGGTATGTTTGAGATACCTCTTCCTAAGCCCCAGCTCCTTGAATTATAGTATGAACATAAAGTTAAGTGAAAAGCTTTCATGAAACTAGTGAATATAAACAATACATGCAATGCTAACAGTTCAGAAGCTATTAATAACAATATACAGGTTAAGTTAGGTTGTTGATTTTATTGCTGATGTACACAATCTACAATTGAATAAACTTCAAATATATACAAAATTAGTTTAGTAGAGGGGCTGGGGTTGTGGCTAAGTGGTACAGTGCTTATCTGGCATGTGTGAGGCACTGTGTTCATTACCCAGAACCACATTAAAAAAAAAAAAAAAACTAGATAAACAAAATAAGTGTATAAAATACTAGTTAAGTAGAAAGCAAAAGTCCAAAAAGGGTGAAAATCCCTTTGTTATCCCTTTGTTTTTAAAGATACACATGATTTTGAGACTCCAAAATTTAAGTTAATAGTGACTTTTTCATCCCTAAATAATACCTCCCCCTTGTTTTTACTGGAATAGATTTAATTGAATTTGGTGTACTTTAAGCAAGAATAATTTGTATTGTTTTTTTTTTTTTTTCATTTTTCTTTACTTACTAAATTTATGAAATTTTCCACCAATATTTTCACAGACATGCAAGTGGAGCATATAGGTACCTGGATTTATTTCTTAAAATATTTTTAAAAATATGCAATGTAATCTTATTTTAGCTTATTTTAATAAGTACTTCCCTTATCTTTTGCTACTCAACCTTGCTTACTTTGTGTCTTTTCAATTGTCTTTTATGGGTGTAATTGTTTTTGTTTATTCTTTGCAAATATGAATGTTTTTTAGGGAAAAAAAGCATTAAAAACCATATCATTTAGGGAATCATGTTTCATCAGTTTGTCTATCTCATTTAAAGGACAAACTTTCCTTTGATCTTACTGCTCATATGTTATGGGAAGGTTTTGGTTAATGTTGTTTTGCAATTTGCATTTTATTTTTGGATTTCATTTTTTCTTATTATACTTGTTGTCACTGTAATTCTTGGTAGATTAGACCAACTGCCATAGTTTTTACATTTTAGTTTCTTATCAGTTCCTGAGAGAAACTCATTGGTAAAACATTTTCAAATGATGGTAATGTTTTATAAAATATAACTCAAATGCATCCGAAAAGAAATATATTAACTCTATTTTAATATCATAATCACCATATTGCTTATATTTAGAAGCCATATGTAATATTGTAATCATCTAAAATTCTGTACAGAAACATTTTTATTCTTTGCATAGAAATTTAAATGTTTCCATCTTTTGTCTAGAACTATTAATTTCCTGAATTTGATGTTATTTCTAAAGTCCCATAATGTTGATTTTACCATCTGAAAACCAAATATACCAATAAAACACAGTGACATAATGATGGAGTCTTAAATACAGACATTGCTCAAAAAATAATTAAAACCACCACATACATTTCATTGGGAAATTCAGAATAAGGCAAACTCAAGTTCTTTCTTGAGTGAGCAGTACCCATAGAAGCTGTAAATGGGTAATAGTGAGTGTAATTCATTCCACTATTGTCATGTATGCAATAAATAAATAAATAAATAAATAAATAAAAAGAAGACATACAACTGGTTCCTATACTTGACAGATAAACTAGAGAAAGGCTAAATTTCCCATTAGCCTTATAAGCAAGACCAGCACATTTTTAAAACAGATAAAAAGATGAAATAAGTTTTCATAAATGGAAAATAATGAGAATGTTTCCTTAATTTATCTTCTCAATGGCATAGACTGATCATTAACATAAAGCTTCTCTGCAATTTTATTTTCCATAATACCAAAGAAGCTCCAGAATACACTCCTCCTTATAAACATTCTCCATCATGTAAAAGACATTTTGTATTTGATTTAATGTTCCAACCAAACTCTTTAAAATTGCTCTATGGAAGGAACTAAGCAACAGATATTATCATGCTATGTTAAGACTCTTTAAGAAAAAATCATGCTACATTAAGAATATAATTCTTATCATTTTCATCCTTTCACTAAGTCAGTATGTGTACTTACAGTAAGGTGAGGGATTTTTTAATAGGTTTTTATAGGCAGCATATTGCTGGGTCTTGCTTTTTAATCCATTTAGCCAGACTCTTTAAGTGGTGAATTAAGATAATTTGCTTTCTGAATTATTATTGAAAGGTTTTGGCATTTGGCATTTGTTTCTAATTTTCTTCTAGATATTTTGAATATTTTTATCTATTCTTCCACTCTTACTCAGCTTTGTTGTTTAATAGTTTACTTCACTGATAATGTTTTTTTCTTTCTCATTTGTGTAGCAAGTATTCTAGTAAGATTTATACTTTCATATGCTATCACTTGAATAGTTATCTAGCTTGTACTTCTGGACATAGAATTCCCTTATGCATATTTTGTAAAACTGGTTTGGTTGTCATGAATTCCCTGTGTTTTTGCTTATGTTGAAAGGTCTTTATTTCTTTTTCTATCCTTGCTGAGTGTGGAAGTATTGATTGGCAGTTACTTTCCTTTAGGACTTGAAACACATCATTTCCTACCTTCCTTGCCTGTAAGATTTCTGCTGAGAATTCTTTCTCTTTTTATCTAATTTAACTAAGCACTTTTCAGATTTACAAATTGTTCCTTTGTTTTATATGTTTGACAGTTTGATCATAGCATGTTGCTGTTGTTATCTTTTCTCCTCATGTCTCTTTGAGGATCTACAGACTGACTATATCTGGGTACTCATGTATTTCCCAAGATCAGGGAGTTTTTGCTTTTATTTTATTGAGTAATTTTTCAATGCACTTTACCTTAGTTTCTCCCCTTCAGGTGTGCCAATGATGTGGCTGTTTGATCTTTTAGTGATGTCCCAAAGATCTTCTTTCTTTCTATTTTTTTTGTTTGAATGTGATATTTCAAAAACAATCTGTCTTCAAGTTCTGATGTGTTTTATTCTTCTTGACCTTTACTGATGTTGATGCTTTCAACAGAAATTTTCACCTGACTTTTTGAGAGCTTTACTTCTAAGATCTTTTATTGGTCCTACTTCAAAAGCTGCCTGTTGATTTTCTTATTCATATCCTTAATTCTCTTCCTAATTTATTTTAACAGTTTATTTTTACTCTTCTGGATCTCACTGAGTTTTTAAAAAATTAATTTTTCATTCTTTATCAGACATTTAATTTCATTCACTCATATGTATATATTTGGTATAATGTACAAAAAAGCTATGATCTTTAGTTGGTATATATACTGTCTCTT
>NW_026000305.1:4598424-4605729 GCF_001458135.2 Marmota marmota marmota | reverse complement strand
GAGACAGCACACACAAGGTACACACACACAGAGATTTGCCCTTCTGTTTGATTGTACATCTCTTC
This sequence comes from Marmota marmota marmota, assembly GCF_001458135.2. Classification (NCBI taxonomy): domain Eukaryota; kingdom Metazoa; phylum Chordata; class Mammalia; order Rodentia; family Sciuridae; genus Marmota; species Marmota marmota. The sequence goes on along the minus strand of NW_026000305.1, from coordinate 4,605,664 downwards.
CACTTTTATGGTATGGTCTTCTTAGCTAGTGTTTTTCTCCTAAATGTGTATCTTGGGCTATTGGTTTGTTATTCAGTGTTGAATTTATTTAAAGACGAGTGCCATTGTGTCTTTTCCCAGGCACTTTGTGGAGAGACCCTGGGGTAGGGATCGTATCACTCCCTTTTTGGCACTTACACCTGGTCTTGTCAGCACTGCATCAGACAAGTTTCACAGCAGGGTAGCAAACAATGCAAGGGACCCATGTTGTTGTGGTGGCAGCACAAGTTATGTTATTTCTCTCAGCTGCTACAGTGAACATGAAAGGTTAGGAACAGGATCTCAGACAGCACAAGCTGTTGGGGTGGAACATCAATATGTTGGGGTGTAGCATCAATTGGGTACATTTCTTCCCCCAATTGTTCAGATGTAGTGCCCACCAGAGATTGAGTCAGAGAGGGTTATGGTTATGTAATTCTTCTCAGCTGAGATGTTCAAAGAAGCAAGCAGGAGCAGAATATGGCCAGTGCTTGGTAGAATTTCTTGCAGGGTATTCTTGTTCTAGTAACTATGAAGTAATAAATGCTATATACATCATGATCTTTGACTTCTTAATCTTCATAATTTTATTGTATTTTATTTTAATTTTTTTGTGGTGCTGGGGATTTAACCCAGTGCTCTGTGCATGAAAGGCAGGCACTCTACCAACTGAACTGTATCCCCAGCCCAAGTCTTCATAATTTTATTAAGCAAATAAATAATATATAAGTTCCCTGAGAATATTGATTATGCATTATATATTCCAAAGTATTTTTAAATATTTTGGTGTCTATGTGGTTAAATTACTAATAATTTATGTATTACTAGTGGGAATGAAAAATAGTGCAAGTTGCATGAAAAATAGTTTGACATATACTCAAACAGAATTACTATGTGATCCATCAATTCCACTCCTAAGTACAAATCCAAAATAATTGAAAAGAAATTATTAAAAAATGTAAATACATGTTCACAACAATGATATTCACAATTACTAAAGTATGGAAACAACTCAAATGCCTGTCAACTAATACATGAATAAATAAAATATGGTAAAATGTGAATAAATTACTTATGCATACTATAGCATTGATGAGTTTTGAGAACATGATGCTAAATGTAAAATGACACACTCAAAAGGAAACATATATTGTGACTATTTTTATATAAAATATCCCGAAGATTTAAATCCACCAATCACAACACAGATAAGGGGTGTCAGAAAATGGTGAAAATGAGAATGGGAAATAACTACTCAATGCGTATGTTTTTCCATTTGGGTGATGAAAATTTCCAAAGCTAGTAGTGAGTGGCTATATAACTTTGTGACCACACTTAATGCCACTGAAGTTTACAATTTAAATTATTAAAATTATAAATTATGTGTATTTAACTCCTCAAAAAAAATAACTGTGGATATACACATAAAGGGTTAGAGAGTAGGAACCAACTGGATAAATACATTTTCAAGAAAAATAGAAGCTGCAGTACTTTATTTCATGAAGTATTAGAACTTCTAATATTTTCAGGGGAAAATTGATAACAAATAAGAAGAAAAGATATATCATACAATAAGGAATGTTGGGGTCTTTGATTATCTCTATATTGGAAGTTCTAATATAAACTCTTTAAAATTTTTTGTTAAAAGGACATTGTTAACTGCTAAATTTCAAACATTTGTTGTCATCAATTGATAATATTTTACTAGTTTTCTTTTTAAGGCTGTGGACATAATGTATTATTATATAATTGATTTTCAAATTTTGAACAAGGTTTGGAAATATGGAATAAATTATACTAGGTTATGATGCATACTTTTTTCTGTCCATGATTTCATTCAGTTTCCTAATATTTTGTTAATAATTTTACTTAAACATAAAGGTATATATTTATAATTTATACTGTTTTGTTTCATTTCCATACATTAGAGTAGTAATAGTGCCCTCATGAAATGAGTTGGGAAATAGTCTTTCTTCTTTTATTTTCTGCAAGTAATTGTAGAAAAAGAGTGCTGGGCCTCCCTAAAATGTTTGTTATAGCTGTCCAATGAAATCATCATGTCCTGAAGATTCCATTCTTGGAAAATTTTAGTTGTGAATTCAATATCTTTGGAGGTAATAGGACAATTCAGATTACATATTTTATCTTGATTTTGTTATGGTAATGTGCTTTGTAAAGAATTGGTCTATTTCCTACATGCTGTCCAATGTATCAATACAATTATTTATTATCCTTTAAATGCTTGTAGGATCCTTAATCATGATTCCTTTTATGTACAAATGTAACTTCTTTAATTTCTTTTATTACATCGGCCCTACTCAATATGTACTCTTTGCTGTGTCCAGTATCAGCACTGCTTTGAGAGAATATACTAAACTTTATTAAAAGCAATCACTTCAGAACAAATCCATGTACTAATAAACCTCAGGAAAAGATTATTTATTGAAAATGTTCTGCAGAGTTTCTCTAATACAATTATAAAATTTTAATGTTTAATTGATTGCATAATTATTGATTAAAGATAAGAAAATATCAATTACACTATATAGAGTTGAAAAGGGGAAAAGAGAAAAATGGGCAAAAAAAAGAAAGAGAAATGTTAAGAGAGAAAAATAATAAAAAAAGAAGATAAAAAGAAGGAAAAATTGGGGAGGATTTGTGAGATGAACTTGTAATGATAGAGGAAAAAGATAAATCAAAGGAGCAAATGTAAACTTTCCACTAGGGAAGCAAAAATAGAATTATTCCTGTTAATGTCTTGAAATATTAGATGATAAACAGTCAATTAGGTCAAGGGCTGCAATACTGAAAAATATATTGAATAATAGGGAAACATCTATTTAATAAAAATATAATATCTCTAAGATCAAAATTGACATTAGAACTTTTTTTTAATAGGGAACCCTTCTCAAATTTGCATGTCATTCTTACGCAGGAGCCATGCTAATCTTCTTTGTATCATTTCAGTTTTAGAACATGTGCTGCCAAAGCAAGAACTAAAGCTATTTTTGATATGCTATGCTGAGGTAAGAAGTTTCTTATTAGGTCCTCCTAATTTAGATTTTATCAGGATTTGGGACCTTTAGATGATGCCCACCAATCCTTGGCTTTACCTCTGTTTCCCTAGATGTTGAGGTAGTAATCATACCAGCTCAACTCTCATACAATTATAGAACGCCCAAATCTTTGGTGTGTCCATATACATCCTAACTTTCTGATGGGTCAGAAAGGATTATCCCTAAATGTCTGTGACTTAGCAGTCAATGTAGTGTTTTAATATTGCACGTACTCATCAAGTAAATCTTCAAATATCCAATGCCACTGAATTCAGTGGGGGCTCCCTCCAGTAAGATGTAGCATCTAAACAGCGGTATTGTGGTCTAATTGATGTGATATTGGGTGGCCTGAGGGTGTGTATGGCAGCTGCCCCCTCTGTAGTGCAGAGGTTAAGGTCATTTGGCTTTTTTCTGGGCACAGGGGATGGTGACTGGTGGCTGGGATGCTCCTCTGTAAGCCTCTTTGTGTGTGATTGAAGTTCTCTTATGTCTGCTTGGGATTATCCTCAGGAAATGCTTTCTGTGTGTCCATGTGTCTGAATGAGTATTGAGTTAACTGGCAAATCTGGAACTCATAGCTGTGGACCTTCCTAGATGTGTTGGGGCACAGGAGCTACATCCCTGGTCGCTGTGGTTTATTTGCCATCTGGTACTTTTTAGTCATCCCAGTGGCCTGAGTCTGTGTGCTTGGATTGTGCTGCATCTGCTGTTTGTCTCTGTTTGGTGTGGTGGCACATGGTGCAGGGCTCATGACTATTGCTGACTGCTGTGGAATGCTTTCTCCCCTATATGGGGTTCCTTAGAGTGGTATAGTGTTGGTATCTATGTGCAATTGTTAGACCTGTGGCAGTCTATATCACAGAAGTTTCTACTCTGGCTGATAGAGATCACTGGGGAACTAACTCTGACTGGGGTAGCAGATCATTTGATCCTCCTTTGCCAGAGCTCTCACAGAGCTGACAGTTGTGAATTCATGAGCTCCTGAACCCCTCTGCTGGGGCTTTTTTGTATCCATTATCTAAGGGCTTGATGACAGTCTGCATCTGTGGGGCGTGTGAATGCAGGCTCTCTGTGGGTTGTCTATGGCACAGAAGCCTTCAGACTGGCTAATGTAGTTCACTGTGATTTTACCCATCACAATGATTGGAGTGGGGTGTCAGTTGATCTGTCTTTTCCTGAGCTTCTGTGGAGGATTTGAGGAGTTCTGTGTATGATCATAATTTTTTAGGATTAATTTCCTCTTGTAGCTGCTCTACCTTACTCCCCTTGTCCAAGATGAAGGTGGGGTGGTGCTGGGAGTGTGTTTTAGTATCCTTCAGCTAGTAGCGATCTAGTTTCTTTAGGCAGATAACTGACACAACCCAAGTAGTTTCTTAATCTATCCATCAAGTGATGGATACATGGACTATTTCCATTTTTTTTGGTCATATGAATAGTGCTACTACAAACATGGGAGGGTTACTGTCTATTTAACATACTTATTTCTTTACCTTTGCATATATACCCATTAGTGGAATTGCTGGATAACATAATAGCTATATTTTTAATTTTTTGAGGGCCCACAATTCTGTTTACTGTAATGGTGTTAATAATTTAGATTACCAACAGTACCCAAGGAGTTCCTTTTCTCTGCATCTTCATCAGTACTTGGTATCATTTGTATTTTTGATACTAGACATCACAACTGGGGTATTTGATTGCCATTTTATATTTGTTTCCCTGATAATCTTTTATTGGTGTCATTGTCTTGTTTTGAAAAAAAAAACATATTTATATTTATATCCCATTTTTAATTCTGTTTCTTACCTTTTGATATTGATTTCATTTTGGTTAACTTTTATATTCTATAAATCAGCACCTTGTCACATGTATATATGAACAATACTAGACTCCTTGCTGTAGGTTAACTTTGCAGTTGATTGAGGGTTTCCTTTGTTGTGCAGAAGCTTTTTAGTTTGATGCAATCTCATATGTCCATATTTACTTTAATATTCTGTGTTTTGGGTGTCTTGTCCAAAAATTCCTAACCCATTCCCTTGTCCTGAAGCATTTCCCCTATATATTCACCCAGTGGGTTTATGGTTTCTGATCTTACCTTTAAGTCTTTAATTCATTTTCACTTAATCTGTTTAACTGATGAAACATAGGAGTCTAATTTGATTCTGCTTTATGTTGATATCCATTTCTCCTATTATCATTTATTTTTTAAAAAATCCTTTCTCCAGTGGTATTATTAACACCTTTGTCACAATTCAGTTGGCTAATTATTGAGCTTACTCCTAAGCTTTCTATTCTGTTCCATTAGTTTTTTTTTTTTTTCTGTAGTATTTACGCCAATACCATACTGTTTTGATTACTACAGCTTTGTAGGAAATTTTCCATTCATGTAGTGTAATGTCTTCCTGCTTTGTTATGTTTTATAAAAATGGCTTGGTATATTCAATGTTTTGTGGGTATATTTTAATTTATTGTTTTTCTAGTCTTGTGAAGAATACCATTATAATTTGATAATGATTCCATCGAATATGTAACTCACTTCTGTAACATGGACATTTTAATAATAATAATAATTCTAATTCATGAACAAAGCATGTCTTTCCAATTTTTCTGTCCACTTAACTTTCTTTCACCAATATTCTGTAAGTTTCTTTGTGGTAATCTTCATCTCTCTGTTAAATTTATTCCTAGGTATTCTATTTTTGGTAGCTAATTTAAATGGAATTGTTTTCTTGATTTCAAGATGAGATAATTAACTATATGCAGAAAGCAATGATATTCATTTTGCATGTTGATTTTGTATATAGAAAATATGATAAATGCATTATTAAAAATATACATATTTTTGTTTTTAGTTTTGAAGGTTTAATTTGACTTCTCCGTTTTCAATTTGGATTTTTTTGTTTTTGCATTCTTGAGAAAAAATTATATTGCTGTATAATTTTCTTTTGTTTCTTTATTTGTTTTGTGTATCATAATAATGCTGATCTCACAGAATGATTTGGATTCATTCTTTCCTCATTTATTTTTTGTAATAATCTGAGAATTGGTACATAATTTTCCTTAAGTGTTTGGTAGAATTCATCAATGAACTCATCTTCTCCTGACTTTAAGTTTGATAGAGGTTTTATAGTATTCATTCAATATTGTTACTTGTTACTGGCTTATACATGTTTTCTGTTTCTTTGTGATTCAGTATTGGTAATATATTTTTCAAGGAAATTTACTGTTCTTGTAGATTATCAACATTGTTGCCATATATTTCTTAGTAATAATCCATGTTCTGTATTTTTCTGTCATAACATTTGTGTTCTCATCTCTGAATTTTATTAACTTGAATCTCGTATCTCTTTTTGTCTGTCTACATATTGATTTGTCTTGTTTAGAAACCAGCTTTTTTTTTCCATTGGCCTTTTCTACTGTTTGCTTAGTCTCTGTTTTATTTACTTCTAGACTCATATTCATTATTTTTTCCTTTAAGAATTTGTTTGTCATGTGTTAATTTCTTCAGATGCAGTGGTAGTCTGTTTATCTCATATCTTAATACTTTCTTTTTTTAAGTGGTAATAAGGATCAAACCCAGAGCCTGTTCATGCTAAACAAGCACAATCAATAAGTTATAATATAATATATCTACTTGTGTTTCCTTTTAAAAAATATCTTATTTGTGAATTAAAATTACACATAATATAGTAGTTTATTTTGAAATAATCATAAACACCTAGAATATAATTTGTATTTGTTACTCTTCTACTATACTGCTGTTTCTTCTACTTATGTAAAGGATTTAGAAGGATTTAAAATTACTGCTTTATCCACATACATAAAGGTAGAATTCACTATGGTATACAGCACAATTTGATAAATTTCATTGCACTATTTCTCCCTGTTCCTATCCCCCACTTACTCTCCTTCAATCTCCTTCCATTGCTTTACTAATATCGGTTCTATTATATTGGCTTTCATAACCCATTTTTCATTATGTTGGTCCGGTTTCAACATTCAAGAGAAAAAAACTGACCCTCAAATTTCAAAGTGTGGCTTATTTAATTTATGATGTTATTGAGTTTATTCCATTCATGCAAATGCCATAAATTCATTTTTTGTGGTTGAGTAAAACTATTGTGTATATATATATATATATATATATATATATATATATATATATA
>NW_026000305.1:4577388-4597386 GCF_001458135.2 Marmota marmota marmota | reverse complement strand
TTTTTTTTTTTTTTGAAAGATACTGATTTTTTTTTTTTTTCTGTGAAGAAGGTCATTGGTATTTCGAAGTGGATGCATTGAATTGGTATAATGCTCTTGGTATTATGGCCATTTTGTCAATATTAATTCTGCCTATCCAAGACTATGAGAAGTCTTTTCATCTTTGAAGATCTTGAATTTCTTTATTCAGTGTTCTGTAGATTTTATTGTAGAGATAGTTACTTCCTTTATCAGATGACTTATCGAGTATTTTATATTATTTATTTTATTGAGATTATTGTGAATGGTTTTCCTGATTTTTTTCTCAGCAGATTAATTATTGGTATACAGGAAAGCCATTTATTGTTGTATGTTGTTCTAGAAAACTGATACTTTACTAAATTTGTTTTATCTCTAGAAGTCTTCTATTGGAGTTTTGGATCTCTAGATATAAGATCAATTCATCAGCAAACCGATAATTTGGCTTTTTCCCATTTGCATCCCTTTAATTTTCTTTTCTTGTATGATTGCTCCAGATAGCTTCATAAACTATATTGAATAGGATTGGTAAGAGTGTAACTCCTTTTTTGCTCCTGATTGTAGAGAAAATACATTAAGTTTTTCTCCATCCAGCCTGATAGTGTTCTAGTGTTTGTCATCCATAGCCTTTTAAATGATGAGGTAAGTTCTTTCTATTCTTAATGGCTCCGGAATTTTTAACATGAGTGGGGGTTGTCAAATGCTTCTTGTATGCATCTGTGGAGATGATTGTGTGATTATTGTCCCTAATTCTAATCATGTGGTGAAATTATATTTATAGATTTGTGTATAATGAAACAATCTTAAATCCATGGAAAGAAAGCCAGTTGATCATAGTGGACTATCTGATTGGTGTAAACTTTTTGTTTAGTACAAATTTGCTATATGACATTGTTTTAGTATATTGTGTCTCCAATTTCATTTGTTTCAATAAACATTTTAATTTCTTTCTTCCTTCCTTTCTCTCTCTCTCTCTCTCTCTCTCTCTCTCTCTCTCTCTCTCTTTCTGTACCAGGGATTCAACCCAGGGGTGCTTAACCACTGAGCCATATCCTCATCCCTTTTAAGAATATATTATTAAGACAGGGTCTGACTGAGTTGAATAGGGCCTCGCTAAGTTGCTGAGGCTTGCTTTGAACTCTTGATCCTCCTGCATTAGCCTCCTGAGTCTCTGGGATTACAGTCATGCGCCACCATGCCTAGCTTTGATTTCTTCCTTTATTCATTGGTTGCTGAAAAATAAGTATTTTAATTTATATGTATTTGTACAGTTTCCAAATATTTGCTTCTTATTGATTTCTACCTTTATTGCATTGTTTTCAGAATAGATACTATTACTCTGTAGTACAGTTTGAGGTCTGGTTTAGTGATGCCACCTGCTTCACTCTTCCTGCTAAGGATTGCTTTAGCTATTCTGGGTCTCTTATTTGTCCAGATCAATTTCATTACTGCTTTTTCTATTTATATGAGGACTACCATTGGGATTTTGACTGGAATTGCATTAAATCTGTATAGTGATTTGGGTAGTATTGTCATTTTGATAATATTAATTCTGCCTCTCCAAGAACAAGGAAGATGTTTCCATCTTCTAAGGTCTTCTTTTTTTTAAGGTTCTGTAATTTTTTTTTTCTTTAAGGTTCTGTAATTTTCATTATATAGATCTCACTTCTTTCATTATGTTGATTCCCATTTTTTTTGAGTCTATTGTAAATGGGGTAGTTTTCCTCATTTCTCTTTCTGAGGATTTGTCACTTATATACAGAAATGCATTTGATTTATGGGTGTTGATTTTATATCCTGTTACATTGCTGAATTCATTTACTAATTCTAGAAATTTTCTGGTGGAACTTTTTGGGTCTTATATGTATAGAATCATATAATCAGCATATAGTGCCAATTTGAATTCTTCTTTTCTTATATGTATCCCTGTAATTTATTTCATCTGTGTAATTGCTCTGGCCAATGGTTCAAGAACTATGTTAAGTAAAAGTGGTGAAAGAGGGCACCCCTGTCTTTTTCTAGTTTTTAGAGGGAATGCCTTCAATTTTTCTTCATTTAGAATGATGTTTCCCTGGGGCTTAGCATAGAAAGCCTTTATAATGTTGAAATATGTTCCTGTTATCCCTAGTTTTTCTAGTGTTTGAACATAAAGGGATGCTGTATTTTGTCAACTGCTTTTTCTGCGCCTATTGAGATGATTATTTTTCTTATCTTTAAGACTGTTGGTGTGATGAATTACATTTATTGATTTCCATATGTTGAACCAACCTTGCATCCCTGGGATGAATCCCACTTGATCATGGTGCACAATCGTTTTGATATATTTTTGTATTCAATTTGCCAGAATTTTAATGAGAATTTATGTATCTATGTTCATTAGAGATATTGGTCTGAAGTTTTCTTTTTTTGATGTTTCTTTGCCTGGTTTTGTAATCTGAGTGATATTGGCCTCATAGAATGAGTTTAGAAATACTGCCTCTTTTTTCTATTTCCTGAAATAAATTGCAGACTATTGCTATTAGTTCTTCTTTAAAGGTCTTGTAGAACTCAGCTGTGTATCCATCTGGTCCTCAGTTTTCTTGGTTGGGAGACTTTTAATAGTGTCTGCGATTTTGTCACTTGAAATTGATCTGTTTAAATTGTGTATATCATCCTGATTCAATTTGGGCAAATTATATGACTCTAGAAATTTGTCGATGCCTTTGATATTTTCTATTTTATTGGAGTACAGCTTTCCAAAATTATTTCTAATTATCTTCTGTATTTCTGTAGTGTCTGTTGTGATATTTCCTTTTTCATTATGTATCTTAATGATATGAGTTTTCTCTCTCCTTCTCTTCATTAGCATGGCTAATGGTCTGTCAATTTTATTTATTTTTTCAAAGAACCAACTTTTTGTTCTGTCAATTTTTTTCAATTGTTTCTTTTGTTTCAATTTCATTGATTTCAGTTCTGATTTTAATTATTTCCTATCTTCTACTTCTTTTGGTGTTGATTTGTTTTTCTTTTTCTAGGGCTTTGAGATGTAGTGTTAAATCATATATTTGTTGACTTTTCCTTCTTTTCAGGAAGGAATTCCATGCAATAAGTTTTCCTCTTAGAACTGCTTTCATAGTGTACTAGAGATTATGATATGCTGTATCTGTGTTCCCATTCACCTCTAAAAACTTTTGAATCTCCTTCTTGATGTCTTCTGTAACCCATTTTTTATTCAGTAGCATGTTATTTAGTCTCTAGGTGTTGGAGTGGATTTGATTTCTTATTTTACCATTGATTTCTAATTTCATTCCATTATGATCTGATTGAAGGCAGGGTAGTATCTCTACATTTTAAATTTGCTAAAAGTTGCTTTGAGGCATAGTATATAGTCTATTTTAGGGAAGGATCAATGTGCTGCTGAGAAGAAAATATATTCCCTCGTTGTAGTTTGAAATATTCTACATATTTCAGTTAAGTCTAAGTTATTAATAGTATTATTGAGTTCTATAGTCTCTTTGTTCAGATATTGTTTGGATGATCTATCTAGTGATGAAGGAAGTGTGTTAAAGTCACCCAGAATTATTGTGTTGTGGTCTATTTGACTCTTGAACTTGAGAAGAGTTTATGTGATGAACATAGATGCTCCATTGTTTAGAGCATATATGTTTATAGTTTTTATGTCTTATTGGCGTATATTTCCTTTGTGTAGTATGAAATTACCTTCTTTGTCCCTTTTTATTAACTTTAACTTAAAATCTGCTTTATTTTATATGAGGATGGAAACCCCTGATTGCTTCTGCAGTCCATGTGAGCGGTATGATTTTTCCCCACCTTTCACCTTCAGACTGTGTATGTCTTTTCCTATGAGATGAGTCTCTAGGAGGCAGCATATTGATGGGTCTTTCTTTTCTTGATCCAATCAGCTAACCTTTTGATTGGTGATTTTAAGCCATTAACACCCAGTGTTATTATTGAAACATGATTTGTATGCCCAGCCATTTTTGTTTATTTTTGTTATTTAACTTTACTTGTTTGTTTGTTTGTTTTTGATTAGCTTTTCCTTTAATATAATACCTCCCTCTGCTGGTTTCCATTGTTGTTTTTCATTTCCTCTTCATAGAACATTTTGCCAGGTTTTTTTTTTTTTTTTTTGAGCAGGTTTTCTAGCTTTAAATTCTTTTAACTCTTGTTTATCATGGAAAGTTTTCATTTCATCATCAAATCTAAAGCTTAATTTTGCTGGATATGAAATTTTTGGTTGGCATCCATTTTCTTTCAGAGCTTGATATATGTTGTTCCAGGATCTTCTTGCTTCCAGAGTCTAAGTTAAAAATTCTATACATAACTTAATTGTTTTCCCCCTATGTGTAATCTGATTCCTTTCTTTCATGGCTTTTAATTTTCTCTCCTTATTCTGTATGTTAAGCATTTTCATTATAATGTGGCTTTGTGTGGATCTGTTGTAATTTTGTACATTTGGTGTCCTGTAAGCCTCTTGAATTTGGTTTTCCAATTCGTTCTTCATATTTGGAATTTTTTTCTGATATTATTTCATTGAATAGATTGTTCATTCCTTTCATTTGGAACTCTATGCATCTATCCCAATAACAATTAAATTTGGTCTTTTTATGCTATCCCATATTTCTTGAATGTACTGCTCATGGTTTTTTACCATCTACACTGTGTGGTGTGCATTCTTTTCAAGGTTATATATTTGGTTTTCATTGTCCGAGGTCCTCTCTTCTAAGTGGTATAATCTGTTGGTGATGGTTTTCATTGAGCTTTTAATTTGGTTTATTGTTTCTTTCATTTCAAGAATTTTTGTTTGGTTTTTCTTTAGAACCTCTATCTCCCTATTGAAGTCATCTTTTGCTTCCTGTATTTGTTTATGTATCTCTTTGTCAAAATGATCTTTTGCTGCTTGTATTTGCTTTCTTATATCATCCTTTATTTCACAGAACATTTTAATTATGTACATCCTGAACTCCTTCTCTGTCATTTCATCTGCTGTGCTGCCCATGGATTATAATAATGTGGAATCTTGATTTGTTTGGGGCATTTTCCTCCCTTGTCTTTTCATGTTGCTTGTGTGTCTTCCTTTCTATCTCTGTGCATCCAAGGCATTACTGTTTTTACCCTATAGGCTTGTATTGCCCCTGTAGGGTTCCAATACTCACCTTTGATGGGAAGAACAATGTTAACAGATCCCAATATAAACAAAATACCACCTAACGACAAACAGTTGTTATTAAGACATTTACAGTTTGGTCACAACGTACAGAAATAGTGAATTCAATTATTATCTACAATATAATCAGTAGGTTTGTAAAAAGGTTTACAATTTCTGATGGTTGACAAAGAACCGGTAGTGAGGAGTAGGATGATACGATTTCTGTGGCATGCAGTGTTGTAGCTGTTTTCTTTCTTTCTTTCTTTCTTTCTTTCTTTCTTCCACATTCAAAATTTGAGCCTGTTTTGTCCCCAGGTGCAGGCAGGCTACCATGAGTATGGGACTATGGCATAGCTGCTGGGTCCCAAGATGGAAGCGACCAGGGGAGCCCCATGTTAGTAGATGGGGGTCCACACCAGAGTGGCAGCCGGAGTTTCTGTGCATGGGTAACAGATGAGTGTCCTTCCTGGGAGCAGCATCTGGGAATTCTGCACTGGTGGTGATGCCAATGGTCCCACTAAGGAACCCGCGAGACATTCATGGGCGAGTAGTCTGGAGTAGGGAGTCCTTTTCTAATGCTGAGTCCCAGGGCCCTGCATGGCATGGTGATTGTGATTCCTATGCAGAATCAGTTGTGGAGTGATCCTCTATCACTCTCAGCAAAGCAGTATTCCCACTAATTGAGACCCAGGTCACAGAGCAACACAGAATGCTGCCTCCCTCTGTCCCACCATCTTGGATCAAGTAAATGATTTTCTTTATCATTTCTTAAAAACCAGTCTGGTGGAAATACATTTTCTCCTTTTTTAAATTATCTAGTATGTCTTTATTTCTACTTCATTTCTAAAGGGTAGTTTTGTCTGGCACAGTATTGTTGGTGGACAGTTTTTTTCTTTAAATACTGTGAAAATCTCATGCTGTTATCTTCTGTTCAGTGAGTTTTGGCTGAGAACTGTCATTTCAGGCAAGTGGCTACACATCTATGTTATTTGTTTCTTTTCCCTCACATACTAGATAATATTCTCTCTCTCTCTCTCTCTCTCTCTCTCTCTCTCTCTCTCTCTCTGTGTGTGTGTGTGTGTGTGTGTGTGTGTGTGTCTTTCTCCCTGCCCCTCTTTAGTTCTTGATTACAGGATGCTAAGGAAGAAACTTGAGTTAATATGAAATTGTACATTCCTGTACCATGTGTATTTGTACCTTTCTCTATATTTTGTATGTTTTCTGTTATTACTTCTTTGAATTAGCTTTCTACCCCTTTGATATTTTTAAGTCCCTCTTAAACACCAGCCACCTGAATATTGGCTCTTTAGAAGCCTTTGCTCAAGTTCTAGTGATTTTTTTCTTTCTTCTTCAACTTTTTACTTTTTATTTTCCAACAGTATATATACAAATATGCTGTCTTTGAGCTCTGTTATTCTTTATTCTGTTTGATCTATCCTGCTATTTATAAATTTAAATTTATTTTTAGTTTCACTGAATGAATTTTCAGCTCAAAAATTTCTGGTTTTATTTGGACCCTTCTAAAAAGAAGAAATACAAATGACCAAGAAATATATGAAATAATGTTCAACATCATTAACAATTTGAGAAATGAAAATCAAAACTACACTGAGAGTTATCTCACACCAGTCAGAATGGCCGTGATAAAGAATACAAACAATAATAAAAGCTGGAGAGGAGTATCAAAAAAGGAACATTTTTAAACTCTTGGTAGGATTGTAAATAATAAAACCACTATGGAAATCACTATGGATGTTCCTCAAAATAAAAGGCATGGAACCACCATATGACCCAGCTGTACCACTCCTTGGTATTTGTCCTAAAGAATTAAATTCATCAAACTATAGTGATAGCTGTACACTCATGTTTATAGCAGCACAATCCACAATACCCAAAATATAGAACAAGCCTAATTGTCCATCAAAAGACAAATGAATAAAGAAAATATGGTATATATACACAATGAAGTTTTATTTAACTATAAAGAAACATAAAGTTATGTCATTTGCAGGAAAATGGATGGGAATTGAGAATATTATGTAAAACAAGCCAAAGTCAGATGGTCATATATCTTCTCTTATATATGGAAGTTTGGGGGAAAAAAGTGGAAGGTGAGAATCTCATAAAAATCAAAGGGAAATCAGGAGACAGTAGATGTAGGTAGGAAGAGGGAAGAGAGAGGGACGTTTGGGGGACTGATATTGGACAAAGTATATTGCAATTTTGTGTGCATTTATGAATATGTAACAAAAATCTCATTATTATAAACAACTATAATGCACCAATAAAACCCTGTGTAAAGAAAAAAAATTCTGGAACTTTTTTTCTATTTTTAAATTGCTTTCAATTCCTTGTTAAGACTGTCTTTTGGAGTATTGAAACATGTTTCACTTCATTTATACAACATTGGATGACATTAAAACAGCTATTATAATATTCTCTAAATTCTCTTTCAGAATTCTCTCATACTGATAGTTCCTTGGTCAATTTCTGGCAGCTTTTAAGGTGAGGTGAAGTTTACCTAATAACTATTGATGCTTGTTGATATGTGACATTGTTGGATATTTTGGAATTAGGAATTTATTCTAGTCTTTCTCAATGATTCTTTGTTTGGTCCTTTCATTTAGAAATTGTTAAGCTTAGCTGCTTATATTCTTTGAGCTTCTGGTCACTTTTTTCCCTTTTTAAAATAACATTTTATTTTCTGGTAACTGTGTATTCATATGCAATGATTAGAAATAATATAAAGAAGGTATCATGTCCATTTCAGATTTTTCCCACTGCTAACTTATTGTGTGACCACAATGCAACAATACTAGGAATTTGACATTGATATTATCCACAAACCTTATTCAGTTTTAATCAGTTTTTATATGCATAAATGTGTGTTTGTATGTAGTTCTGTGCAGTTTTATAATATCTGTAGGTTTTTTGACTATCACCACAATGAAAATAAGGCACAGCCACATCACAAAGATCAACTGTGCTACCCTTCTATAGAAACAGCCACTTTTTACCCTTCAGCCTCCCTAAACCCTACCATCCATTAATCTATTCTCAATTTCTACAGTTGTGTCATTTTATAAATCTTGTATAAAATGTAATAATATTGTATGAAAATTTTGGAATTGTTCTTTTTCTCTCAGAATAGGTCTATTGAATTGCTTTTGTGACTTTCTCAAATTTTGTTTATGTTTGTGTATCTATTTCTGAGTTTTCAGTTCTATTCCATTGATCTATGTCCCTTCAGTAATACCACATTGCCTTTAGTAATATAGCTCTATAGTGACACTTAGTATCATGTAGAGTTATTGCTTCCACTCTGTTCTTCATTTTAAAAGTTGGTTTCAAAGTTGTATTTGTGCTTTTTCATATAAAGTTTAGAATAAACTTGCATATGCCCACAAAAATCTTTGTGTGGATTTTGATTAACATTGCAGTAAACCTACATATCTAATTAGCATCTTTTGCCATTTTTAGGTTGTTGATAGATTTTTATTTTTTTAATTTATTTGTATGTGGTGCTGAGAATCAAACCCAATGCCTCATGCATGCCAGGCAAGCGTGCTACCACTGAGCCACAACCCCAGCCCTGTCATCTTTTTTAAACCCCCAATTCTTGGAAGCTCATTTCACAAGTCAAGGCCCTTCCCAGCTTTCCTGACTGGCACCCACTTGTGTTCTTCATGATGCCAGTAGTGCCTGTATCTTCCTGGCAGAGTATTTTTTTTTATTTTATTTGCTCTTTTTAGTTATAAATGACAGTAGAGTCTATTTAAATATATTTATACAAACATGGAGCATATCTTATTCTAATTAGGATTCCAGTATTATGGATGTACATGATGTTGAGATTCACTGTGGTGTATACATATAATACATACAAAAGTTAGGTCAGGGGCTGGGGTTGTGGCTCAGTGGTAGAGCACTTGCCTAGCACATGTGAGGCCCTGGGTTCAAGCACCACACAGAAATAAATAAAGGCCCATCAATGGCTAATAAAAGTATTTTTAAAAAGTTAGGTCAGATGTATTGCACTGTCTTTCCTATTCCCAGTACCCCTCCCTTCCCTTCACGCACCTTTGTCTAATCCACTGAACTTCTGTTCTGGCCTCCGTTTGTTTTGGGTTAGTGTTAGGTATTAGCTAGCAATGAGTAGTGAAATGCATGGCAAGGTCACAAGTGTTAATTAAATTACTTTAGCCTCTTCTTTAAACTATTTCCAAAGTAGATGAGAAAGTGAAAGATGGTAGTTAATTTGTAAAAAAAATAAAAAGAAGCAAAGGACCTAATGGAAAAATGAATCAAAAGAAAATAATTAATGGGATTAATTCCTGACAGGGTCCATTGATGTTGATGTGAAGCTAAAAAATATGGCCAGAGATGTCTCTGTTTGTCTGGGAAGGAAGATTCCTTTTGTAGCACAGGCACACTATGGTAACTTCTGACCATCTTTTGACACAAGTGCCCAGATTACAATGGGATTGACCTATAGATGAAGCCCCCCCTAAATAGGATGGCCACTGTGATAGTTCCAGAGAGGACCGACTAAGGTAAAAAACCCCAACAACCAATGTGAAGGAGGAGCTGAACACCTGGTTGGCAAAGAGTAGAGAAGGTGGTTCCAGTTCTTTTGGTAAACATCAAACAGTAATTAATTTGGAGATAGCATTGTTTTCTTGTCATTCTTTTCTCACAGAGAGCCCACTCTCTCTCTCTTGAGAGTGCTCTCTGCTTAAGCATCACTTTGTTTATACTTTACTTTCACCTCACATTCTCTTTTCTTTCACTTATATTAAAGTTCTTTTGCATGGTTTTGGTATCTGACTTTAAATTTTCTTTCATCAGAACCCAAGAAATGAGGTTTGGAGTTTCAGCTTCCTGCTTTCCTGTGACATTAGCATCCACATATAACAGAGAACAGTCTACTTTTTTGGGGGGAGGGGACTGGTTAATATCACTTAGCATGATACTCTTGAGATCCATCCATTTATGAGTGAAGCCATAAAGTCATTTTTCTTTATGGCTGAAAATTGTTCCATGTGTATATAAACCACATTTTCTTTATCTGATGATTTTTAGATGGACACCTCGGGTGGCTCCATATCGTAGCTGTTGTGAATTTTGCTGTTATAAATATTGAAGAGGTAGTATCATTGTCATATTTTGATTTAAAATCATTTGAAAATATATTGAGGAGGGGGGGTGAGAGTATCAAATGATTGCTGCATTTCATGCTTCTTGAGAAACCTCCATACTGCTTTCTAGAGGGTTGGCACCAATTTGCAGTCCAACCAGCAATGTATGAGTGTAACTTCCCATTCTGTGTTTGTACATGATGTGGAGTTTCACTAGTCATGTATTCATATATGAACATAGAAAAGTTATGTCCAATTCATTATACTGTCTTCCCTAAAACCAAAGATCTAATGTTCTACCTGATATATGAACACTGACACACAATAAGGCTGGGTGGCCGATAGAAGTTCACAGATGTCTTAAAATGCATATTGAACTTAGCATGGCAAAAAACGTACAATGAACATGAATGTAGTTTCTCAGGGAGAGCAGCATCCATTGCACTGTGGGTTTACTGTTCACTGTCATTTCCCCAAGTGTGGGAAACTTGAACGCATAATTTGTGGTAGTAGGCACTGTGCTTGTGTCTTATGTTGGGGAAAAAAAAGGTTCAATATGCTTTTCCCTCATTGCTTAAGATATTGAGCATTTTCACATATTTGTTGGATATTAGTATATGTTATTTTCACAAATGAATATGCAGATCATTTGCCAATTTTTAATTGAATTATTTAGTTTTATCTTAATTGTTTTTCTTTTGTGTGTATTCTTTATATTAATTCTTTATTTGATGGACAGTTGGAAATATGTTGTCCCATTCTGTAGATTGTCTTTTCACCTTGTTGATTGTGCTTTTTTTCTTTGCCAAAGATTTTTAATGTAACATAATCCAATTTATCAAATTCTGCTTTTGTTTCCCATGGTTTTAGAGTTATATTCAGAAAATCATCGCCAGTACCAATGTACTGAAATATTTCTCCTATGTTTTCTTATGGTAGTTTCAGTACTTCAGATCTTTTACATAATTGTTTGATCAATCAAACAATGTGGTTTTAACATGGTGAGGAATGAGGGTCAAGAATCACTCTTTTGTATGTGTATATCCAGGTTTTTCAACACAATATGTTAAAGAGGCTTTTTTTCTCCATTGTATATCTCTTTTAAGAATCAGTTTGTTGAAGATGGAAAATTTATTTCTGAGATGTTTATTCCATTTTATGTGTCTTGTTTTTATGCTAATATCATGTTTTGGGGGTATTATGCCCTTGTAGTTTGACTTGAAATTAGATACAGAGATGTCTCCATTTTCCTTCTCTTTGCTAAAGTGTCTTTTGCTTTGCATATTTGGGGGTATTTTATGCTTTCATATAAATTTTAGAAGTGTTTTATCTATTTTTTGAGTAACATCATTAGTAGCTTAATCAGAATTAATAGAATCTGTAGATTGTTTTGGGTGATACAAATATTTTAGCATTATTAATACTTTCTATCCATGAACGCTGAAGATCATTCTTTCTTTTTGTGTCTTATTCAGTTAAATTAATCAGCATTTTGTTATTTTTATTGCAAAGGTATTTCCCTACCTTAGTTAATTTTATTCCTAGGTATTTTAATTTTTGTAACTACTTTTAATAGGATTGTTTTCATGATTTTTTTCTCAGCAAGTTCATTATTAAAGTATGGAAAAGGTAGAGATTTTTGTGTGTTGATTTTATAATTTGTTAATTTCATAAATTTATTCATCAGTTCTAATATTCTATTAGTGTAGCCTTTAGGATTTTCTATATTTAGAATAAAATTAACATTTTAATATAGAGATAATTAAACTTCCTCCCATTCATTTGGCATGGTTTTGTTAATTTATCTCTTGTCTAATTCCCTTGGTAAAATTTTCAGTACTATAAATACTATGAGTGGTTTGAGTGAATATTCCCAACATGTTTCCAAACTTAGAGAAATGACTTTCAATTTTTTCCCCACTAAGTATAATACTAGCTGTTTACTTATTATAATTTTTAATTTATTCAGAAAATTTATTAAGAATTGGTATTAAATTTAATAAAAATGTTCTGCATCTATTGAGAGTATCATATATTTTTAACATTTCATTCATCTCATGTGATTTATTATATTTATTGTTTTGTGTATGTTGAACCATACTTGCATCCAATAATAAACTTTAAAATTAAAAATGGTTTTCAAAAATAAAAATGGACATTTAAAAATTTCTGTAAGCATATGAAAATGGAGGGCTTGGGATGTAGCTCAGTGACAGAGCAGTTGCTTAACTCATGTGAGGTACTTGGTTTGATCCTTAGCTCCATATAAAAATAACAAAATAATATCATGCTGTCCACATACAACTACAAAAAAAAGTTAAAAAAATGAAAATGTAAACAAAATGTACCAAAAATTCATAGGATAATTTAAAAGTTGTAAAAACAGGTAAGTTCATAGCATTACATGCCTACACCAAAACCAAACATGATTGAAAGTACATAATAAAGCCATCCATATCAAGGATTTAAAAAAGTAATAAAAACCACAAAATTAGTAACAGGAAAGAAATAACAAAAATCAAAGGAGTAATAAATGAAGTAGATGAAGGGAAAAGATGGTGGTGATGAAATAGACTATTGATCTCTACTCCTCTACAGTTTATAACAAAAATTTGAGAGTATAGCTGATCAGAGAAGTAGATGACAGAAGGAGTGCACTGGTTCACAACATTAAAAAGACAGATTTTTAGAGCAGTTTAGAAATTCTGATTACTGAAATACAAAACAGTGAGTGACTTCTTAACATAGAACCAGCATTTGCACAATTAGGGCAGGCCTGAGGGGAGGGCTAACTAAGTGAAAAAGAATGAGCAACAAAGCTGCCAAGCTTACCTAAAAATCAAAAGTAGAAGATAAAGTCAGGCTAAATTGAGAAATGATCTGCTAAGCCAGCAGGTAATTAAATAATAATAACAAAATGTCGATTCTTTGAAAAGATGAACAAGATGGTTGATAAACCCCTATTCAAACTAACCAAAAGAAAAAGAAAGAAAATACAAATTAATAAAATTAGGCATACTACCACATATATCTCTATGGATCCTGAGAATCATTAGGAATTACTTTAAAAATCTACATTACAATAAATTGCAGAATATAGAGGAAATGGTCAAATTTCTATACGCATATGCCCTACCAAAAGAGAATGAAAAGGATATAGAAAACCTGGACAGATTGATTATGACCAATGAATGACATTGGAGCAGTAATACAAATTCTCCAACAATGAAAACGCCTGAACCAGATAGAGTTTCTGCTGAATTCTAAGATATTCAAAGAAGAACTAGTGCCAATCCTCCTCAAATTGTACCATGACTAAAAGCCCAGGTAACACTTCAAACTTATTCTATAAATTCAGTAATACCATGATACCAAAATCAGATAAGGACATAACAATGTAATAAAAGTACTGAAAAATATCACTAGTGAATATAGATATGAAACAATTAAAAAATTAGCAATTCATATGACAAACTACAATAACAAATTAGTACAGCATTACCAAGTTGGTTATATTCAGGAGATGCAAGGATGTTTCAACATATGAAAATTAATAAGCATAATACATCACATAAATAGGATTAAAGACAAAAATCAAAAGATCATCTCAATAGATACAGTAAAAGTCTTTACAAAAATCAGCAAAAATACAAGATAAAAACACTGAATAAAGGAGGGGTAGAAAGAACTTGTTTCAACTTCACACACACTTTATGTGATAAACCCAAAGCCAAAATGATACTGAATGGGAAAAATGAAATAATTTCCTCCAAAACCAGGAACTAGATATAGATGGTGTGTTAATTAGTTTTTCGTTTTTGTGATCAAATACCTAACAATTTATTTCCTCCTGATTTATAGGAGAAAAGATCATGTTGGCTCATGACTTTAAGGAATTCAGTTAATAGCTCCATGTTTTATGCCTGAGGAGAACAGAACATTATAGTGGAAGGGTTTATCAGAAGAAAGCCACTCAACTCATGGCATTCAGAAAGCTGAGAGTGCAGGAAAGGTAAGGTCTTGTAAGAAGATAAAACATTCCCAGGTCACATAACCAATGATTTATGGCATATTTTCCCAACCAGGTCTCATGCAGCTTTCAGTGGATTAATTCATGTATCCAAAAGAAGCCAGAACCTTCATGATCCACACATTAACCTCTCAACTGCCTTAAAATCCTACCCCTGAACCCTTCTGTATTGGGGGACATGCTTTGATCATGAGACTTTGGGAAATATTCTACACTGAAACCATAATATTCCATCCCTGACCTCCAAAGGTAGATCACACTGCAAAATGCATTTAGTATACTTTCCATAGTCTCCAAGTCTTAACAGATTCAATGTTTCTCAAAAGAGTAAAACCAAAACATTCTGTGAGGCTCAAGGCAAACTCTGTGAGCTCCTGAAAAATTCCAAAATTGAGTTTTTAATCAAATATATAATGGTAAAAAATAAACACACCCTTTCAAAAGGCAGGGCTGGGATCAAGCGAGAAAAAGATGGGCAAAAACAATACTAAAACCCAGCATGGCAGACATTAATTTAATAGCTCCATATCCAGTATTCGGGCCAGCTTGAAAAGAGCTGCCCCTACACCCTTGGTGGCTACAGCTCATGTGGCCTCTCAGACTACTTCTGATCTTTGCCTGAAGCTTTCCTCCCACAATGTTTCATATTCCTGGCATTTTTAACTTCCTATGGTAAAGTAAATTCAGCTCTTTGGGGGTGAAATACTTAGAAGACGTCTATTATGTCCATTTGATTTATAGTGTGATTAAGGTCAGAATTACCTTATTGATTTTATTTTTGGATAAACTATCTATTGCTAATAAGGATGTGTGCAAATCACACAGTATTATTGTATAAGTATTTGTCTATGATGTGGTATCCAAAAGTATGCATTTTATGTATTAAGTGTGCTGATATTTCAGACAAACGTATTTAGTGTTCTTATATGTTCCAATGGGTTGTTCCCTTTATCATTATGCAGTTTCCCTTTTAATCTCTTCTGATTATTATTTTTTTGCTTGAAACCTGCTTTGTCAAATATGAGAACAGAGTATCCTGCTTCTTTTGGGACTCCACTTACATGGAATATGATTTTTATCTTTTTTATTTTTAGCCTGTGGGTGTCTGCCCATGAAATCAGTCTCTTGAAATAAATGATTTGATCTTGTTTTTTTTTTTCCATTCTGACAATCTTTTCATTTTGGGGGGTACTGGGGATTGAACTCAGAGGCACTTGACCACTGAGCCACATCCCCAGCTCTATTTTGTATTTTACTTAGAGACAGCATCACACTGAGTTGCTTTTGCTGAGGCTGGCTTTGAACCCGCAATCCTCCTGCCTTAACCTCCTGAGCTGCTGAGATTACAGGTGTGTACCCCAGTGCCCAGCAATACATTTCTTTTAATTGAGGAGTTGAAACCATTTACATTAAGTATTATTATGGATAGATATTTGCTGTTCCTGCCATTTGCTTTGCTTTTTATATTTATTTTCATTTAAATGGTTTCTAATCTAGTGATCTCCATTTATTTAGCAGTTCTGTAGTTAGTTTGGGAGTACCCTTGTGTGTTTATCTTTAAATATTTTTTGTAGTGCCAGCATAATGATCATGAATTATTTTTGTTTATACTAGTAACAGAAAGATCTTGTCTTTTCAAAAATTTTGAAACATAGTTTTGCTGGATATAGCAATCTAAGATGGCAATTACTTTCACTTTCATTTAGAACTCGGTGATATTCATTCTAGGCCCTCCATAATTTTAGGGTCTGTGTTGAGAAGTCTATACTAAGCTTTCTTGGTTTAACTCTAAATGTGACCTTACACTTTTCTCTTTCAGCTTTCAAAATACTTTCCTTGTTTTATATGTTAGGCATTATGAGTATTATGTATCTTGAAAAGATTCTATTTTGATCATATCTATTACTGTCACCCTAAAAATTTTCATAATGTCTTTAGCCTTTATTCCAATGGTACTCAGATTGGTTTTCCTGATGCTGTTCCAGAGTTCTTGTATATACTGATCATGGTCTTTTTTTCTGTATTTCATAACAAGTGTTCATGTTCATATACACTGCATTCAATGTGTGAAGTTCTGTCTTCAAGTTCTGAAGTACTATTTTCTAGCAATCTAGTCTGTGTGATTGTGTGTTTGTGTGTGTGTATGTGTGTGTGTGTGTTCTCCTCACATGGAAAAATACATACCTTGTTTAACATAGGTAGGATGAAATTATAAGTGAGTTTGCACTATTTTTATTTTACATGTATTTGTTTTTATTTAGTTGTTGATTCCTATTCAATCTCTCCCTAATAGCAAATTACTCTATTCTCTATTCATTTCTGTTATTGTATTGCATTTAGTTATTTTTACTCCTTCTTTCAGAAATCATGGGTAAGGAATATATAAACTATATAATTATAACAGGTAGTGGAATTGCAGCTGTTAATTGAAGAAATAGGCTAAGATATGAAGGCCAGAGAATGTTTGAAATATTTAAAATGAAACAAAAAATAAAATTAATATTTAAAAAAGTAAATATTTGGGGAAAAGGTAAAAAAATTTTTAATGAAAAATAAAGGACTTGTTTCTGATGAGGTGATCCAAACAGTAAGGATAGATTTGATTTTTTGTATTTACTTTGGGGCTCTGTAACCCTTCAGTCAAGGGCTGGGAATTGTTAGTGAAAAGTCTTTGTTTTAAATACCAAGCTGCCAACATTTGTATCTGGGAGTCAGATATGGGTGTAGCAACTCTCAGCTTCCCAACACCCAGTAAAGGATAGGATAGACATGGGAATGCTGACAATTTGTGTACTCCTATAATGGGGCTGCCACAGAGTTCTAAATTGTAAGCTTAGGTAGTTGGAATTTAGTTTTGGTTGACCTTTGAAAAATTTATGTTAGTAGGTATTTGAGATTAGATCCACACCCCTGGTTTCTGGGGAATTACCAGTCTCTGTTGGCCCTCTGTAACTCAGGGGCCTCTTGTTAATTCCAACTTTAGTGTGTGGAGTCCAAATCTCCACAATTTTCACATCCACTCTTATGAATGTGAATTATCCAGGATTAGACCTTGAGTCCAGATGCACCTGTCTGGCCATTATTGTTGTCTTCCCAAGAGCACTTATAGGATGCCAGCAATAAAGAGGTCTCTTTTTCCTCTGTATTCCCAACATGGTTGCCCTAGGCACAATATCCTTTGCACATGTTTTAGTTATACTGGACGAGGCACACTGTGGGGTCCACAGAAGATAACTTTTGACTCAGCAACTTCCTTTATGAGTTCCTGATTTCCTGCTTCTACTTGCTGCCACTTGGTACTTCTGCACCAATAATCCATTTTGTGCCAGGACTATCTTCCCATGCTGCCAACTTAATTCTATGAAGCCAGTATCATCCCAATAACAAAACCAGACCAAAAAAAAAAGTATCAAGGAAAGAAAACTTCAGCTTACTACACTGGACAAACATAGATGCAAAAATTTGTAACAGATTATTAGACAGTGTTCTTCCTCCTCATAGTAACTGCTCCTAATGCTGCCACCATCTTTGTCATACAAACTGGTCTCTCTCTAAGTATTATTTTTTATGTTATATTTGTAGTTTCTGACTTACTGTGTCTGTATGGTTTCTTTTACTGTCTATTATTGAATTATAGTGAGTTCTCTTAGTTACCAACCTCTCTGAGGAACTGTCTTCCCATTTTCTATATCTTGAAGTAAGAAACTTGTGAGAAGTACACCATTCCTCTAGTCTACCATCTTCACTCCCTCCCCTACAAGTATTTTTTTTTTTTTTGGAGCTGAATTTATTGGTTGAAACCCACCAGTGATTTCTTTCAATTTAAATACCCATGATTTTCAGTTATAAAATTTCTCTATATTTCCTTTTAGTGATTTTTACCCTTTTTGGTTCGTATATAATTTTCCTGATTTTCTTTATTTGTTCATTATTTCTTAAGGTTATTGTGCATGCCTAAGTCCATTAACTTAAAGTGTTTGTGTATGAAATTCAATGTCTAGAATACTACAGAGATGTTTACATACAATTTTCACTTTATACTTTTTGTTGAGGATCAGTTATTTGAATATTATGATATAGTATATATGAAATTACTCACTTATTAGGTATTGGCTTTTCTTGAATTTTTAAAATTAATGCATACTATGTATATGTTAATGGTTTATAATAAGGTAATTTGATAGATTATGTTGTGCATAAATATAATTTCAATCTCTTCATGCATTTATCATTTCTATGCAGAGGAACTTCAAAGTATTCTAGTTATTTTGAATTATAACAAAAGTGGTAGATTATAATTATACAACAGTGCTATAGAACACCAGAACTTATTCTTCCTATCTGAATATATTTTAGTATCCATTATCCAAATCTTACTGCCAAAAAGAAAAAAAAAAGAAAAAAACAAATTTAGCATTTTTAGTTCTCATCACTATTCCACTCTGAACTTCATTGAAACCAAATTTCTTAGCTTCCTCGTATAAGCAAAGCCATGCTGGGTTTATGTTTCTGTGTCTTTAACTTAACAATTTCTAGTTCCTTCCATGGTGCTGTAAATGATAGAATTCTATACATTTTATGGCTTAATATTATGATATTGTGTATACTCTCCACACATTATTTCCATCCATCAATTGATAGACATATATTGGTTAAATATCTTGGCTATCATAAATAATATCATAAAAGTAATGGAAGTGTTGTGTTTAAGATCATGAATTAATTTCCTCTGGATATATACCCTGTGGTAGGATTGCTGGAATATATGATATATCTACTGCTAGTTCTTGTGGAGCCTCCATAGTTTTTCCCTTGGTGATTTTACTAATTTATACTTCCATCAAAAGCATAAAAGTTTTCACTTTTCCACACATCCACATGAAAATTTGTTATAATTTATGTTTTTTACAATAACCATTCTAATTTTGATGAGATAATAACATTAACACACAGTGATTTGGTTTGCCTTTCCATTACAGTTAGTTACATTATACTTTTTGATATACTTACTGTTGAGAGCCACAGCCAAAGGGGCCCCAGCAAACTTCCAGCTGCCAGCAACCAGCTGCCGGCTGATGATTGGCTCACAGCGGCCCCAGCAACATCTAGCTGATTGGCTCCTCGGCCACAGCAACATCTAGCTGATTGGCTCCTCTGTGGTGATGCTCATTGGACTGTTTCCCTGCCCTTTCAGACCACGGAGCTGCTCATTGGGGGACTTTTTTTGGCTCCGCCCACGTGACCCAGCCAATCGGCCTCAAGAGCAGGAGGATTGTGGGAGGTGGAGAGAGGCTTGTGTGGGAGAGAGAGGCTTGTGGAAAGCCGGTGGTGGCAGTTGAGGCTCTGAGGATTTTTCCTGAGAGGCTGTTTTGTTTGGCGTGTGTGGTTCTAAAAATAAAGTTAGTTTCTTTTGACAAGTGGCTCCTGATTGTGCCCAGCCAGACTGCGGCATTTGGTGGCCCGTACGGGGATCGAACCCGCGACCTTGGCGTTATCAGCACCAATACAAATAGATCAAGGAACAGACAGACATGGGTTGGATTTTCAGAAAGGGCCACTGAGACAATCAAAATTACTTGGAAATCAGAAAGACCAGTATGGGTTCCTCAGTGGCCCCTGACTAAAGAAAAGATACAAGCAGCCCATGACCTGGTCAAACAACA
>NW_026000305.1:4551775-4571775 GCF_001458135.2 Marmota marmota marmota | reverse complement strand
AGGACCTGATTTTAAATATTTCCTGTGCTCTACTGATTTTAGAATTAATTAATGACTGGAATTAATAAAGTATTTTTCTAGGGCTATAAATTGTTCAATTAGATTATGTGTTTAGCATCTTTCAATGCTACTATATGCATTGAGGTGGCTATAATGATGATAGGTGGCTATTGTCAAGAAATGGGACATCTATTGAGATTATCATGTGATTCTTGTCCTTAGTTCTCTTTATGTGGTGAATTGCATTTAACGATTGTGTATGCTGAACCAATCTTGCATCTCCAGAATGAAATCTGCTTGTATGAAGTGTATTATCTTCTTCATACAAATTTGAATGTGGTTTTCTAATATTTTATTAAGGATTTTTGTATTTGTTGATCAGTAGTTTTCTTTATGAATCTTTGTTTTGTTTCAGTATCATAAAGTTATTGGGTAGTCTTTCCTCTCTTTAAATTTGATAGAAAAATTTGAGAAAGATTAGTGTTTAGTTCCTGTTTTGTGGTCTGGTAGAACTTAGCTGAAATCCATCCATTCCTGGTCTTTTCTTTTGTGAAAAACTTTTAATTGATGCTTCAATTTTATTTCTTGATATTGTTCTGTTTATATTTTCTATGTCTTTTGTGTTCAATTTGGGCATATCATATGTGTCTAGAAATTTGTCAATGTCTTCTATATTTTCCATTTTATTATTGTATAAATTTTGAAAATAGGTCCTGATGATTCTCCAGGATTCAGAAGGGCCTCTGGTGTGATCCCTTTTCATCTCAATTTTATTGATTTTGGTCTTCTGTATCTTTCAGTAGTGTGGCTAAGGATTTATCAATCTTATTTATCTTTTCAAAGAACCAGCTTTTAGTTTATTCTGTTTTTTACTCTCAATTTCATTATAATTCTTAACTCTTTGATACACTACTTTTTTGGGAACTATTTTTTTTTCCTAAGAACTTGAGTTAGAGCACAAAATTATTGATTTGAAATCTCTTTATTTGTTTTGGTGTAGGCTCTCAGTTCTATAAATTTTTCTCTTAAAAGTTCTTTCATATTTTCCCAAATATTTTGATAGGTTATATCTCTGTTTCATTCATTTCTAAGAATTTTTAATGCCTACTTTGGGGTGATATGTTCTGTAGGTATCGATAAGGTCCATTTGATTTGCAGTATTAGTTAAATTAGAGGTGTCTCATTGATTTTATGTTTTAATGACCTGTCAAATTATGATAACAGTGTGTTGAAATCGTTCAGTATTTCCATGTTGGGTTCTACCTGGAATTTAATGTCATGGGGAATTTCTGTATATAATTGAGCATACTGACATTTTGGGTATAAATATTTACTATAGTTATATCTTCTTTTTGAATTGTTTTCTTTACCATGATGTAATGGCCTTCTTTGACTCTTGATTAATTTTGCTTAAAATCTATTTTGTTACATATGACAATTGTTACCCTTGCGTGTTTTTGCAGTTTATATGCATGGAATATTTTTTTCGTCATTTTACCTTCAGCCTCTAAGTGTCTTTAGCTACAAGTTAGTCTCTTATAATTAGCATGTTTTAGATTTTGCTTTTTTCATACATTCTGCTAATTTATGTCTTTTAATTTGGGAGTTGAGACCATTAACATTCAGTGTTAGTATGCTTATATGTTTGTGGTTTCTTACCCTTTGCTTTCTTGCTATACTTAATATGGCCTTGATTCTTGTTTCATGGGTTATCCTTCTGTTGGTTTTCCTCTATTTGGGATCTTTGGAATTTATTATCAAGTTCCTATATGTGTAGTTTACCTCTGAATATTCTTTATACTATGGGCTTGGTTGTCATGAATTCTTTTAGTCTCTTTTTGTGAGGGAAAGGCATTATTTGCCCTTCAAATTTGCAACTTAGCTTTGTTGGGTATGGTACCTTGGCTGGCTTTTGTTTTCTTTTATACCTTGAAATATCTCATTACAGGCCCTCCTTGATGTTAGGGTCTAAATTGAGAAATCAGAAGTCAGCCTTATTGGTTTGTCTCTATATATGAGCTGATGTTTCTCTCTTGAAACTTTTAAAATTCTTCTCTTTTTTATGTGATATTGATTATGATGTGTCTTTTGAGAGACTCTCATTTGGTTAAGTCTATTTCGGGGGGTGTCTACTGTTTTCTACTGTTATTAAAAATAATTATCTACTATTAATAATCACAATTTCAATGAGGTAGAAATTACATAATCTCTAGTGAGTCACATTATTTAGTGGGATAACAGATTCCTAAGTAAAATATGATAGGGTAGGAAGGCAAGATAATGCTTGAAATATTTGTAAAAGTGATCAGAGGAGGCAGGGGATAGGGAGCAGGTGTCAGCAATAAAGAAGAAGGAGTAATAAGTTCTCTGAAAGTAATAAAAAAGAAATAGAGAAGGAAGAAATAAATAGGAAATTTTGAGGTTTTACTGAGGAAGAGTGTAAATAAAGGGAGATAGAAGGACCCAGAATTAAGAAATATATGATCCACCAAAGATTGACACAACTCAAACTCATATATTTTATGCTTCTTAGGTCTAATATAGGTTATACAATTAACACATACCCAACCACACATGAAGACTCACATATACACAAAATCATGCACAATAAAAGTTAAATATTAGAATACAATAAATGATGGCTAAAAAATTTAAAAAGAGGGACATTTAAAGATTTAAAATTTGAAAAGAGTAGCAAATGAGAATATGGAGGAAATAGAAATAAGAAAAAGAAAAATGATATTAATGAGAGATAAAGGGATTATTTCTTCTGTAATGGTCAAATCTGTTGGCAGGGATAGATTTTCGATTTTATATTTATTTTTGATTTTGTATTTTTGTCATTGTCCTTATGTTTCTTGCCTAACTTCTAACTTGGTGTAGTAGCACTCAGTTTCCAATTTCTCAATAGAGTATGGTATAAAATAAGGGAGTGCTAATGGATTGTGTAATTAGAGTATCTACCCTGTAGTACAGATAATTTTGCATGGCCACATTTTGCATTTTGCAATAGTTCCAACAGAGTACCAGCTATTATGAGATTTTTCTCCACTGAGAACCAGAGGCTAAATGATCCAGGTAAAATGTTCTTGGTGCCTGTTTCTGTCTCTCTGGTTCAGGTAAACTCTGGGAAATTTTTGTGGCTGCTGGTAACTTCCTTTATGAATTCCCAACCTATACTGTCTCTGATCACAGCTGGCAGATGTGTGGAGACAACTTTCAGGTCCTTGGAATGTTTTTGTCACCTGCTACCATGTTCTACATTCCTGGAGGGCTGCCTGTGGGAAGGGCTCTTCACACACCACAATCTCTAGGGTATATAAAGAACTCAAAAAGCTAAAAAAAAAATCCCAATCAATGAATGGACCAAGGACATGAACAGACACTTCTCAGAAGAGGATATTCAATCAATCAACAAATAAATGAAAAAATATTCATCATTGCTAGAAATTAAAGAAATTCAAATCAAAACTACTCTGAGATTTCATCTCACTCCAGTTAGAATGGCAGCTATTAAGAATATAAACAACAGTAAGTGTTGGTGAGGATATGGGGAAAAAGGTACACTCATACACTACTGATGGACTGAAAATTGGTGCAGCCAATATGGAAAGCAGTATTTAGATTCCTTGGAAAACTAGAAATGGAATCGCCATTTGACCCAGCTATCCCTCTCCTCGGTCTATACCCAAAGGACTTAAAAACAGCATACTACAGGGACACAGCCACATCAATGTTTATAGCAGCATAATTCACAGTAGCTAAATTGTAGAACCAACCTAGATGTCCTTCAGTAGATGAATGTATTAAAAATGTGGCATATATAAACAATGGAATATTACTTAGCAATAAAAGAGAATAAAATCATGGCATTTGCAGGTAAATGAATGGAGTTAGAGAAGATAATGCCAATTGAAGTTAGCCAATCTCCCCCCCAAAACAAATGCCATCTGTTATAAGGAGGCTAATATCAGGAGCCTGGTTCATAATGTAGTAGGGAGAGTGAGCATAGGAGGAATAGACAAACTGTAAATAGGGCAGAGTGGTGGGAGGGAAAGGGAGGGGGCAGGGGATAAGAAATGATGGTGGAATGAGATGGACACCATTATCCAAAGCACATGTATGAAGACATTAATTGGTGTGAATATACTTTGTATACAGCAAGAGATATGAAAAATGTGCTATATATGTGTAATATGCATTGTAATGCATTCTGCTTTCATATATAAAAATTATTTAAAATGTTTAATTGATATATATATATACACACATATGAAGGTAAGATTTATTGTGGTATATTTATATATGTCTACACCATAATTGTTTCAAATGTATTCCTCATTTCCTCCTTTTGTGTATCCCAACTTTGTCCCTCTCAATATACTTCCTATATTACCCTGATCTTTACTCTATCTTCATGATAACTGATCCCCCTTTGTTTCACTTATTTTGTTCTAGCTACTAAGAAAGAGAATATTTTTATCACTATTAGTTGTTCAAAACATTACAAAGCTCTTGACATATCATATTTCATACATTTGATTCAAGTGGGTTATGAACTCCCATTTTTACCCCGTATACAGATTGCAGAATCACATCGGTTACACATCCATTGATTTACATATTGCCATGCTAGTGTCTGTTGTATTCTGCTACCTTTCCTATCCTCTACTATCCCCCCTCCCCTCCCCTCCCCTCCCATCTTCTCTCTCTACCCCCTCTACTGTAATTCATTTCTCTCCCTTGTTTTTTTCCCTTTCCCCTCACTTCCTCTTATATGTAATTTTGTATAACAATTTCCATGCAATTTCCCTTCTCTCTCCTTTTCCCTCCCACCTCTCATCCCTGTTTAATGGTAATCTTCTTCTCATGCTCTTCCTCCCTGCTCTGTTCTTAGTTGCTCTCCTTATATCAAAGAAGACATTTGGCATTTGTTTTTTAGGGATTGGCTAGCTTCACTTAGCATAATCTGCTCTAATGCCATCCATTTCCCTGCAAATTCTATGATTTTGTCATTTTTTAATGCAGAGTAATACTCCATTGTGTATAAATGCCACATTTTTTTTATCCATTCGTCTATTGAAGGGCATCTAGGTTGGTTCCACAGTCTTGCTATTGTGAATTGTGCTGCTATGAACATCGATGTAGCAGTGTCCCTGTAGCATGCTCTTTTTAGGTCTTTAGGGAATAGACCAAGAAGGGGAATAGCTGGGTCAAATGGTGGCTCCATTCCCAGCTTTCCAAGAAATCTCCATACTGCTTTCCAAATTGGCTGCACCAATCTGCAGTCCCACCAGCAATGTACAAGTGTACCCTTTTCCCCACATCCTCGCCAGCACTTGTTGTTGTTTGACTTCCTAATGGCTGCCAATCTTACTGGAGTGAGATGGTATCTTAGGGTGGTTTTGATTTGCATTTCTCTGACAGCTAGAGATGTTGAGCATTTTTTCATGTACTTGTTGATTGACTGTATGTCCTCCTCTGAGAAGTGTCTGTTCAGGTCCTTGGCCCATTTGTTGATTGGGTTGTTTGTTCTCTTATTGTCTAATTTTTTGAGTTCTTTGTATACTCTGGATATTAGGGCTCTATCTGAAGTGTGAGGAGTAAAAATTTGTTCCCAGGATGTAGGCTCCCTATTTACCTCTCTTATTGTTTCGCTTGCTGAGAAAAAACTTTTTAGTTTAAGTAAATCCCATTTGTTGATTCTTGTTTTTAACTCTTGTGCTATGGGTGTCCTATTAAGGAATTTGTAGCCCGACCCCACAATATGTAGATTAGAGCCAACTTTTTCTTCTATCAGACACAGAGTCTCTGATTTGATATCAAGCTCCTTGATCCATTTTGAGTTAACTTTTGTGCATGGCAAGAGAAAGGGATTCAGATTCATTTTGTTGCATATGGATTTCCAGTTTTCCCAGCACCATTTGCTGAAGATGCTATCCTTTCTCCATTGCATGCTTTTAGCACCTTGGTCGAACATAAGACAGTTGTAATTTTGTGGGTTGCTCTCTGTGTCCTCTATTCTGTACCATTGGTCCACCTGCCTGTTTTGGTACCAGTACCATGCTGTTTTTGTTAGTATTGACCTGTAGTATAGTTTGAAGTCTGGTATCGCTATACCACCTGTTTCACTCTTCCTGCTTAGAATTGCTTTTGCTATTCTGGGTCTTTTATTTTTCCAGATTAATTTCATGATTGCTTTTTATCTTTCTACAGTAAATACCATTGGTATTTTGATTGGCATTGCATTAAACCTATAGAGAACTTTTGGTAATATCGCCATTTTGATGATGTTAGTTCTGCCTATCCATGAACAGGGTATATTTTTCCATCTTCTAAGATCTTCTTCTATTTCTCTCTTTAGGGGTCTGTAGTTTTCATTGTATAAATATTTCACTTCTTTTGTTAGGTTGATTCCCAAGTATTTTTTTTAGGATATTATGAATGAGGTGGTTGTCCTCATTTCCATTTCAGAAGGTTTGTTGCTAATATACAGGAATGCCTTTGATTTATGCGTGTTGATTTTATATCCTGCCACTTTGCTGAATTCATTTATTAGCTCTACTAGTTTCCTTGTAAACCCTTTTGGGTCAGCTAGTTATAGGATCATGTCATCCACAAATAGTGATAATTGAGGCTCTTCTTTTCCTATCTTTATGTCTTTAATTTCTTTTGTCTGTCTAATTGCTCTGGCCAGTATTTCGAAAACTATATTGAATAGAAGTGGTGAGAGAGGGGATACCTGTCTTGTTCCAGAATTTAGAGGGAATGCCTTCAATTTTTCTCCATTTAGAATGATGCTAGCCTGAGGCTTAGCATAGATAGCTTTTACAATGTTGAGGTAAGTTCCTGTTATCCCTAGTTTTTCTAGTGTTTTCAACATAAAGGGATGCTGTATTTTGTCAAATGCTTTCTCTGTGTCTATCGAGATGATCATATGGTTCTTATCTTTAAGTCTACTGATGTGGTGAATAACATTTATTGATTTCCGTATATTGAACCAGCCTTGCATCCCAGGGATGAATCCTACTTGATCATGGTGCACAATTTTTTTGATATGTTTTTATATCCGATTCGCCAGAATTTTATTGAGGATTTTTGCATCTAGGTTCATTAGAGATATTGGTCTGTAGTTTTCTTTCTTTGAAGTGTCTTTGTCTGGTTTCGGAATCAGGGTGATGTTAGCCTCATAGAATGAATTTGGAAGAGCTCCCTCTTTTTCTATTTCCTGAAGTAACTTGGTATTAACTGGTAATTGGTATTAACTCTTCTTTAAAGGTTTTGTAAAACTCTGCTGTATACCCATCCGGTCCTGGGCTTTTCTGGATTGGTAGTCTTTTGATGGCTTCTTCTATTTCCTCCTTTGTTATTGGTCTGTTTAAATTGTGTGTATCCTCCTGACTCAATCTGGGCAAATCATATGACTTAAGAAATTTATTGATGTCTTCACTATCTTCTATTTTATTGGAATATAGGGTTTCAAAATAATTTCTAATTATCTTCTGTATTTCTCATAGTGTCTGTTGCGATGTTGCCTTTTTCATCCCGTATGATAGTAATTTGAGTTCTCTCTTTTCTTCTCTTCATTAGCATGGCTAAGGGTCTGTTGATCTTATTTATTTTTTCAAAGAACCAAATTTTAGTTTTGTCAATTTTTTCAATAGTTTCTTTTGTTTCAATATTGTTGATTTCCACTCTGATTTTAATTATTTTTTGCCTTCTGCTACATTTGCTGTTTTTTTGCTCTTCCTTTTCTAGGGTTTTGAGATGAAATGTGAGCTCATTTATTTGTTGTTTTTTTTGTTTTTCTTTTTTTGAGGAATGAACTCCAGACAATGAATTTCCTTCTTAAAACTGCCTTCATTGTGTCCCATAGATTCCGATATGTTGTGTCTGTATTTTCATTTATCTCTAAGAATTTTTTTATTTCTTCCTTTATGTCTTGTGTAACCCATTGATCATTCAGTAACATATTGTTCATTTTCCAGGTGATGCAGGATTTGTCTTTCCTTCTTTTATCGTTGATTTCCAATTTCATTCCATTATGATCAGATAAGATGCATGGTATTATCTCAACACCTTTATATTTACTAAGGGTTGCCCTATGGCATAATATATGGTCTATCTTTGAGAAGGATCCATGTTCTGTTGAGAAAAAAATATACCCACTTGATGATGGTTGATATATTCTATATATGTCGGTTAAGTCTAGGTTATTGATTTGTTATTGAGTTCTATAGTTTCTTTATTCAACTTTTGTTTGGAGGATCTGTCCAATGGTGAGAGAGGTGTGTTAAAGTCCCCCATAATTATTGTGTTGTGGTCTATTTGATTCTTGAACTTGAGGAGAGTTTGTTTTATGAACGTTGCAACACCAATATTTTGTGCACAAATATTGATAATTATTGTCTTGTTGGTGAATGGCTCCTTTTAACAGTATATAGTGTCCTTCTTTATCCCTTTTGATTAACTTAGGTTTGAAGTAGATTTTATTCGATATGAGTATGGCCACTCCCACTTGCTTCCGAGGACCATTTGAGTGGTATGAGTTTTCCCAACCCCTTTCACCTTCAGCCTGTGTATGTCTTTTCCTATCATATGAGTCTCCTGAAGGCAGCATATTGTTGGATCTGTTTTTAATCCAGGTTACAAGCTTATGTCACTTAATTGGTGAGTGTAAGCTATTAACGTTTAGGGTTACTATTGATATATGGTTTGTATTTCCAGTCATGTTTATTGATTGGTTGATTGATTGATTGATTTTAATTTGGCTTGTTTTTCCTCTTTGTTAGTTTTTTAGCCTTTACTGAGTTACTTGCCACTGTTGGTTTGGGATGTTGTCTTTCATTTCCTCTTCTTGTAGTGTTTTGCTCAAAATGCTTTGCAGTGCTGGTTTTCTGGCTGCGAATTCATTTTGTTTATCGTGAAATATTTCAATTTCATTGTCAAACCTGAAGCTTAATTTTGCTGGATACAATATTCTTGGTTGGAATCCAATATTTTTCAGCATTTGAAATATGTTGTTCCAGGATCTTCTCACTTTCAACATCTATGATGAAAAATCAGCTGTTAACCTAATTGGTTTACCCCTGAATGTAATCTCCCTCCTTTCTCTTGTAGCTTTCAATATTTTCTCCTTTTTCTGTATGTTGGATATCTTCATAATAATGTGTCTTAGAGTTGGTCTATTACGGTTTTGTATGTTTGGCGTCCTGTAGGCTTCCAGGATTTGGCAATCTGTTCCATCTTTCATGTCTGGAAAGTTTTCTAAAATTATTTCATTCAACAGATTGCTCATTCCTTTGGTTTGGACCTCTATACCTTCCTCTATCCCAATGACTCTTAAATTTGTTTTTTTTATGATATCCCGTATCTCTTGGATGTTTTGCTCGTGGTTGCCTACCAGCCTTTCTGCATTGATTAGATTCTTTTCGAGTTGATTTACTTTGTCTTCATTATCTGATGTTCTGACTTCTATTTGATCTAGTCTACTTGTAATACTTTCATTTTAGTTTTTGATTTGGTGTATGATTTCCTGCATTTCTAGGATTACTGTTTGATTTTTTTTTAAATCTCTATCTCCTGGTAGAGTTGATTTTTTGCTTCTTGAATCTGTTTATGTAATTCATTTTCAAAGTATTCTTTCATTGTTTGCATTTGCTGTCTAATGACTTCTTTAAGATTCCATTCCATCTGAGTCAGGTATGCCTTGAGTTCTTTATCTGTCCATTTTTCTGATGCCTCTAGGTTCTCCTGTAAATTTAAGTTGTCCTGCATTGTTTGTAATACTTTTTTCCCTTGTTTTTTCATGGTGTTCACATTACTTTCCAACTCTGTTTGACTGCTGTGTTTCTGTTTTCTCCTATAAATTTGTTTGGTTTTGTATATCTCTGGGGTCTCTCCTTTGCGATGGGAGATTAGGTCTAGAGATGTTGGGCTTTATTGTAATATAAAGCAAATTCATTTGTTTTATAAAAGGCTTACGGATTCTGTAGGCGTATAGCGATCTGCTGTTTGGTCTTAGGACTTTATATTTAGGTTGGGTTCTATGATGGTATGAGGGTTAGTATATCTTGGCTACTTTGGAAGATTGCTCTACTGACGGGGGATATTTACAGGTGAATGGACCAGGGTATTTGGTGATAGCTAGGGACTTAGTAGCACTATAGATAGCCTCGGAACATTCACCTATTTGCATTTAGAAAATTACACGTAATGAAAGTCGTAATGCTTGGGATGAAAGTTAGGGAAAGGGGAAGGAGAAGTCCTTAAAGAGAAAGAGGGAGAGAAAAATATGTAGAATAAAATAAAATGGAAAGAACAATAAAAATGGAAAAGTGAAAAAAAAAAGATAAATGCAGTCTTAGAGTTCTATTTTCTTTTCTTCCAGTAGGTGGAGCTGTGCCCTCTGAGCCCAGCTTCTGCCCTCTATATGCAAGATACAATCCCTGTAAGGTGGCTCCTCTTCCCCTACTGGGCGCTCTCCAATCCTGGTCACATAGGGCCATTTCTCATCTCCGGCCCCTCCCTCCCTTTCTCCTGCCAGCCAGCCAGGCCCCGCTCACTGGAGGTGTTCTCCACAGATCTAGGTACACTTGCAGTCCCCTCAGTGCCCTGTTTTCCTGAACGATTGAGCACTCTCTCTGTTTGCCATTCACCCAGACCCCAAGGTTGTGGAGTGGGTGATCTGGGAACCATCAGCTTATTTTGCCTGGACCCCTTCGGTGGCCCCGCCCCCGGAGCTGGCGGAAAACGCCTTGGCTGTTGCTGCTGGTGGTAGGGGGAGTTGGAAGTCAGGAGTCCCCTCTGCTTCCCTCGGCCCCTACAATCATGCCCACAGAGATCTGGGAGAGATTTTTGAGATTTCTTAGCTGTATGTATCAGTGGGGTGGGAGTCTCACACCTGTTGAAGCTGATTTCGCTGGGAAGGGATCCCGTCTGCCGAACTCTAGTGACATCAGCTCTCTGCTATGGCGGGCTCCAGACTGCTTGCCGGGGTGTCCGATGGGAGGGGTGGGTCTGGTCTGTCTCTGGTCTGTCCCAGTCTCGGTCTCAGTTCTTGGTCTGCTGTCTCATAGGGCTTGGGTAGCTACCACTTCAAAGGGTCCAACTCATATGCTGCTTGCTGTCCAGCAGTGCTGAAATGCCTCCGTCTACGGCTGGTTGCCAGACAGCCGGCCAGCACCTCCGCAGGCAGGGTGGCTGAGATTCACCCGTACCTGAGCAAGCTGCCCCCTCCATGAAGCCCAAACTCCCCGCCTAGGTCTCACTTCAGCGGAATTTTGCTGGGAGTTTCTCAGCAGGCAGAATCTAAATGTTCTGAGGTGTCTCTCTGTCCGCATGGCTGAGGAGGTAATGTGAGCGCTGCCTCCCTGCCTGCCACCATGTTCGAAAGAGAATATTTTACTCTTGATTTTCTGACCTTACATTTCACTTAACATGATGTTCTCCAATTTCATACTTTTACTTACAAATGCAACAATTTAATCCTCATGGTGGAGTAAAATTCCATTTGTATATATACCATGTTTTCTTAATCAATTCGTCTGTTGCTGTCCAATAACTTAAGTATAAAGAAGCATGTGGTTATATCTCTATTGTATGCTGATTTTAATTATTTTTTATAAATATTGATTTGTGGGATACCTGTGTCATATAGTGATTCTATTCTGTAGTTTTGAGGTATCTCCATTCTGCTTTCCAGAATGGTCATACTAATTTACAGTTCCACCAATAGAGTCCCCTATATCCTCAGCAGCATTTATTATTATTATTTGTATTCTTGATAATTGTCACTATGGCTGAAATGAGATGAAATCTCACTGTAGTTTTGCTGGGCATTTCCTTGATTGCTAGGTATCCTAAACATTTTTTTTTTCATATATTTTTCAGTCATATTTGTTTGTTTGTTTATTTATTTATTTATTGTGAAATGTCTCCAGTTCTTTTGCACAATTACTGATTAGGATTTTTTATGTAGTAAGCTTTTCTAATTCTATGTGTATGTGTATGTATGTATATATATATATATATATATATATATATATATATATATATATATATAATCTATTCTATAATCCTTCCCATCCCCACAGCACCTCCCCAAACCTCACACACCTCTACCCAATCCAAAGTTACCTCACCTCCCCCAAACTATAGATCAGCATCCCCTTATAAGAAAAACAAAACAAAACAAAACATTGACCTTTGTTTTTTTGGGATTGGTTTATTTCACTTTGCATGATATTCTCTATTTCCAGCCATTTATGTGTAAATGTTATACTTTTGTTCTTCTTTTAGGCTGGGTAATATTCTATTGTGTATATGGACCACATTTTCTTTATCTATTCATTTACTGCAGGACATCTAGGTTAATTCTATAGTTTAGGTATTGTGAATTGAGCTGATATAAACATTGATATGGCTGTGTCAGTGTAGTTCACTAATTTTAAGTCCTTTGGTTATAAATTTAGGAGTGGGATACATGGGTCAAATGTTTGTTCCATTCAAAGTTTTCTGAGGAATCTACATACTGGATTGTTCAACAACTTCATCTGAGATGTAAGTAATGACTGTTGCTAGATAAAATATTCTAAGTCAAGATTGTTTTGATTATTTAGTATCTTTGTTTACACTTGAATTTTGACTTTGTTAATTTTTTCCAATTTTTGTTGGTGCATTATAATTGTACATAATATTGAGAAATTTTTGATGACTTTATTTTTCTACTTCTGTAAAAAATGACACTGGAATTTTGATAAAACTACATTAAAGCTGTAGATTGCTTGGTAGTATGAATGTTAAAATAATATTAAATCTTCCTGTCAATTAACATTTAATATTTTAAATTTTTCTGTCATCTTTAATTTCTTTCACGAATGTTTGATATTTATCAGCATAGAGATATTTTACTTTCTTGTTAAAATTTATTTTTAAGCATTTTATACTATCATAATCCAGTTGTTTTCTTAATTTCTTCTTCAGATAAATCACTATTAGCATATGTTATTAGTTCTTTTAAGTTGATTTTACATACTATAACTTTACAGATTTATATATGTTTCAACAGTTTTTTTTTTTAATGAAGCCTTTAGTATTTTGTAGACATAAGACCATTTCTTCAGCAAGCACACAATTTTAATTTATCATTTCTTATTTGGGTGCCTTTTACTTCTTTCTGTTGCCTAAGTGTTCTATCAAGGATTCCAAGTATTACACTGAACAGAAGTCTAAGAGTAAACATACTCATTTTGTTCATAATTTTAGAGGAAATGTTTTCAACCTTTTACTCTTGAAAATGATATTAGCTCTGAACTTGTAATCTCTTCCCTTTATTGTAAAATTAATGTACATTCCTTCTATATCTAATTTTTTCAGGGTTTTCTTAATAATGAGGATATGTTGAAATCAGGCAAATGCTTTTCCTGAATCTATTGAAATAAGAATATGGGTTTCACCCTTCATTCTATTAACAATTTAAATCACATTTTTTTGATTTGCAAATGCTGAACAAACTATGGAATTATAGAAATAGAACTAATTTTATTGTGACTAATAGCCCCTGTGGAGTGTGGTGAACTGGATCAGAGACCTTGATTGTTTCATGGTGTGGGGTGCCTGCAAATGCTGGGAAATTCCTATACAAAAACTAAAGGTCAAGATAGCCCAGTTTGCTATAGTGATGTCTTCACCATAAAAGGTTCTGTGCAAAGCAATCTTAGCTTAGATCTCAGATGACAGCTCATAGTATATAAAGGATTCTGAGCATGTCAAGATGACAGCAATATTTCACCAGGGCTATAAACATCAAGCCTGCCTGCTTAGTAGAAATTTTGAACAATATGCTTTCTGGGTGCCAAGAAGGCTTAAACATTTCAACAGTGAAATATCTACAAGAATGTTTCTATCACTGTAACTTTCTAGCACACAAAGAACAATGCCTCTATAATCTTTCCTGATTATGAGACCCTATACAATAAACTTGCTGGAACAGCTCTGTGTCACTGTTTCTACATCAGAGTGCAATGTTCCACCTGATCCCAGCATTCTTTGTGTGTGTGTGTGTGTGTGTGTGTTTCTTAATTCCCATTTTCCCTTGCCAGTTTCCTGTTTTCATTCCTGTGGTTTGGGGCAAACCCCTTTTATGATACTGTTGAATATGATTTTCTTTTTTTTTTATTGGTTGTTCAAAACATTACAATGCTCTTGACATATCATATTTCATACATTTGATTCCAGTATGTTATGAACTCCCATTTTTACCACATATACAGATTGCAGAATCACATTGGTTACACATCCACGTTTATACATACTGCGAAACTAGTGTCAGTTTTATTTTGCTGCCTTTCCTATCCTCTTCGTATCCCCGCTCCCCTCTCCTCCCCTCCCATCTTCTCTCTCTACCCCATCTACTCTAATTCATTTCTCTCTCTTGTTTTTTCCCCTTTCCCCTCACATCCTCTTATATGAAATTTTGTATAACCCTGAGGGTCTCTTTCCATTTCCATGCAATTCCTCTTCTCTCTACCTTTCCCTCCCACCTCTCATCCCTGTTTAATGGTAATCTTCTTCTCATGCTCTTCCTCCGTGTTCTGTTTTGAGTTGCCCTCCTTATATCAAAGAAGACATTCGGCATTTGTTTTTTAGGGATTGGCTAGCTTCACTTACCATAATCTGCTCTAATGCCATCCATTTCCCTGCAAATGCCATGATTTTGTTATTTTTTTAGTGCTGAGTAATATTCCATAGTGTATAAATACCACATTTTTTATCCATACATCTATTGAATGGCATCTAGTTTGGTTCCACTGGAAGAGAAGTTAATTGAACTTTAAGACTGCATTTATCTTTTTTTTTCATTTCTTTTCAATTTCCCTTTCCCCCTTTTTTTTGTACTCTACCTATTTTCTCCTTTCTCTCATTCTCTTTAGTGACTTCTTCCTTCCACTTCTCATACCTTTCCTCCCAAGCATTACGACTCCGTTTATGTGTAATTTACTAAATGTATATAGGTAAATGCTCCAAGGCAATCTATAGCGCTCCCAAGTCCCTAGCTACCCCCAAATACTCCAGAACATTCTCCTGCTAATATCCCCCTTTAGTAGAGCAATCTTCCAAGGTTGCCAAGATACACCAACCCCTATACCATCACATCACCTGACCTAAACATAAAGTACCAAGACCAAACCGCAGATCGCTTTATGCCATCAGAATCCACACGCATTTTATGAAATGAATTAATCTGCTTTAAAGTACAATAAAACTCAACATCTCTGGACAGAGTCTCTTATCACAAAGGAGAGACCCCGGAGATATACAAAACCGAAATAAATTTAGAGTAACTCAGCAGTCAAACAGAGCCGGAAGTAACATGAGCATCATGAAAAAACAGGGAAGAAAAGGAGTACAAACAATGCAGGACAGCCTAAATCTACAGGAGAACCTAGAGGCATCAGAAAAATGGTCAGGTAAAGAACTCAAGGAATACCTTACTCAGATGGAATGGAATCTTAAAGAGGTCACTAGACAGCAAATGCAAACAATGAAAGAACACATTGAAAATGAATTACATAATTAGATTCAAGAAGCAAATAAGCAACTCTACCAGGAGATAGAGATTATTAAAAAAAAATCAAACAATAATCCTAGAAATGAAGGAAACTAAAAACCAAATTAAAAATTCAAACGAGAGTATCACTAGTAGAGTAGATCAAGTAGAAGTCAGAATGACAGACAATGAAGACAAAATATATCATCTTGAAGAGAGTCTAGCCAACTCAGAAAGGCTGGTATGAAACCAAAAGCAAAACATCCAAGAAATATGGGATAACATAAAAAAAAACTTAAGAGTTATGGGGATATAGGGAGGTATAGAGGTCCAAACCAATGGAATGAGTAAACTTTTGAATGAAATAATTTTAGAAAACTTTTCAGACATGAAAAAGGAAATGGATGTCCAAATTCTAGATGAATACAGGATGCCAAGCATCCAAAACCACAGTAGACCAACCCCAAGACATATTGTTATGAAGATATCCAATATACAGAACAAAGAGAGAATATTAAAAGCTACAAGAGAAAGAAGGCAGATTACATTCAGGGGTAAACCAATTAGGGTAACAGCTGATTTTTCATCACAGACGCTGAAAGCAAGAAGATCCTGGAACAACGTATTTCAAACACTGTAAGATAATGGGCGCCAACCAAGAATTTTGTATCCAGCAAAATTAAGCTTCAGGTTTGACAACAAAATAAAAACCTTTCACGATAAACAAAAGTTAAAAGAATTCGCAGCCAGAAAACCAGCACTGCCAAGCATCTTGGGCAAAACACTACAGGAAGAGGAAATGAAAAACAACAACCAAAACCAACAGTGGAAAGTACCTCAGTAAAGTGAGGGTGGAAAAAAAACTAATCAAAGAGGTAAAAATAAACAAAATTAAGAATATGATTTTCTATTGTTAATCTTGATTATTTTTGTATCTATTGTCATTTGTGAAATTTGCCTGAAGTTTTCTTTTCTTATAGTGTCTTTGTAAGATTTTGATGTCATAGTGATGTTACCTCATAAAATGAAGAATACTGTATTATTTTCTTGTTACATGTTTGAAGAAATATGAAAATAATTGATAATTGTTCTTTGTATGTAATAATTCAGCTTGGAAAGAATCTGCTCTTGAACTTATCCTTGGGGCAACACTTTTAATTACAGATTCAGTCTCTTGTTATTTATCTGTTCAGATTTCCAAGTATTTAATAGTTTAGTCTGGGTAGATAATGTGTTTCTAGGAATGCACTTATTTCCTCTAGATTGTCTAATTTTTTATGATAAAATTGCTCCTGACCCTAAC
The DNA here is from genome assembly GCF_001458135.2 of Marmota marmota marmota. Classification (NCBI taxonomy): domain Eukaryota; kingdom Metazoa; phylum Chordata; class Mammalia; order Rodentia; family Sciuridae; genus Marmota; species Marmota marmota. The sequence continues at coordinate 4,554,922 of NW_026000305.1, read as the reverse complement.
CCTGGAACTTCATACTGGGTTGATAAAACCTAACACTTGGCAAATCCTAGTTGCCCATATCCTCAGGCCTGTCTGTGAATGGATCCTCAGGAACAGCTACAGTATAAGGGGAACATATGCATCCCTACTTGCTTCTACCTCTATTCAGCAAACATTACCTGTGGCTGGTTGTGCTCGTCTTGGTTCATGAGTCAACCTCAGTAATAGGCAGCCCATAGAAGTGTGGGCCTTGGTTATAACCAAGGGATATTCTAGTCTTGGTTGGCTGTGCTGTCAATATTATAATTTGGTCACTTGATGGCCACAGTTGTGACATAACAGCATGGGGCTGAACCACCTATGGGGAATCCCCAAATAATTCGAACCTACACAACTTCTAGTTCTGGGACAGTTGAAATAGCAAATTTTGGGGACAAGAGGGTAAAAATATTACTCAAAAAATTACTAACAGAAAACTTCTCAAACCTTGAGGAGGATATAAAACATCCAGGTACATGAAGGTCAAGGGTCAACAATCACATTTTATTTAAGTCTATCCAGAGACATGTTATCATCAAGTCCTCAATGGTGAAAAATAAAGAGAAGATTCATGAGGCTTTAAAAGAAACAAATAACATATAAGGGTGATCCAATTTTCCTAAGAGTTAACATCTTATCAGAAAACTTATGTGTTTTCTGGGAAATCACACGTACAGAGGTGTGTGATTTTCCCAATACTGAAGGGGAAAAAAAAGACTATCACTGAGAATAGTGTACCCAGCAAATCTATCCTTTAGAAAGGATAAATACTTTCCTAGAGAACAAAAGCTAAAAGACTATATCTTTACTATACATTTTCCACAAAATATGCTAAAGAATGTCCTTCAAACTGAAAGTATGAGATATTAATGAGTAAGGAAAAAACATAAGAAGGCATAAAAGTTAGGGGTACGAGTGATTCAACAAGCAAATTCAGAATGCTCTAATATTGTAAGGTATAACCATTATTATATTTAGTATGAAGAAAAAAACAAAGCAATTAAAAATAATAATGATATTGGGCTGGTGTTGTGGCTCAGTGGTAAGAGCTCTCACATAGCATGCAGTAAAATAAAAGAATGTAAATGGAGTACTATAATTTTAAAATGTGAAGAGGAATGGGACACAACTGAAAATTTTTAATTATATATTCTGTTCTTTTGTTCATTTGTATATTTCTGTTCCTATCCTTATATTAAGTTGTTATTATATCAAAATAGCTTATTATTGGAAAAACATGCTTCAGTAAGACTCATGGAAAGCATAAAATATAGATCTATAACAGACAAACCAAAAATAATAATCAAGAAATCAATTGGCTAGGGAGGTTGAGGCAGTAGGATTGCAAGTTCAAATACAGCTTTAGCAAATTGCAAGGCACTAAGTAACTTAGTGGGATGCTATATCTAAGTCAAATATATTTAAAAAGGGCCAGGAATGTGGCTCACTGGTTGGGCATCTCTGGGTTCAATTACTGATACAAAAAAATAAAATAATAATTTGTTAACTACCAAACCAGACTATAAGATAGAAAGAACTATAACAAAAGTAGAAATCAAGTTACATAATGGTTGTAGGAAGAACATACCCATAAAATTGCATTGAATGTACAATTAAAAGGAATTAATTGTTACTTAAAACTCACTTGACTTTTAAGTATACAGTTAGACTGAAAGTGAAAGGATGTTATAAGACAATCCATGGAAATAAATATAAAAAAGCAATAGTAGCCATACTAATATCAGGTAAGATAAACTTTAAATTCAAAATAGTAAACAGAGGCAAGGAACATCATTACATTGTGATTATGGGTCAATTCAATAAGAGTAAAAACTATTCTAAATATATATGCACCCAATATCAAAGAATCCAAATTTATAAAGCAAATTCTGATATACCTAAAGGGAGAGATACAGTCAAATACAATGATTTGGAGAATTTAAAACCTCACTTTCAGCAATAATTCAGACAGAATTTGCACCCTAAAATTAATGGACCTAATATATCTATGGAAAAATTTGCTCAATAGCTACTAAATACATATTCTTCACATCAGCATAGGGAATATTCTCCAGAATAGCTCATGAGATAGGCCACAAAACAAATTTGAACATATTTAAAAAATAGAAATCATATTTAGAATATTATCTTGCCATAGAGCAATCAAATTAGAAATCAAAAATAAGACATATTTTAGAAAATCTACAAATACATATAAATTAAACAATTTTATTTTTAACAAACAGTGGACCAGGGAAGAAATCAAGAATATTTTTGAAAAAAAAACCTTTATACAAATATAAATGTAGACACATACCAAAATCCATAAGATATATCATATTATTATGAAGAGTTAAGTTTACCACAGTCTATGCCTATATAAGAAAAAGTAAGAGATCCAGGTTAAAACAAAAAAAAAAATCAATCACTTACTACACCTTAATGAATTGGGAAAACAAGAACAGAACAAACTAAAAAGTGGTAGAAGGAAAAAAATAATAAAGATCATAGCAAAATTAAATAAATGGAAGCTAAAAAGCATCAATGAAATATGGAGCTGATCTTTTGAAATCAATTATTCCCCTAGTAGCTAGACCAAAAAGAAAAGAGATAAAAGACCCATATAAGTAAAATCAAAGATGAAAAGAGATGCATTTCCATGATCACCATGGAAATGCAAGAGATAATTGGATATTATTATGAATATCTACAAGTAACAAAATTTATGACCAAAAAATAGATGCCCCAATATACACCTTACCCAGTTCAAATCATAAGGAAACAAAAACATGAGCAAAGAAATAACAAGTAATGAGACTGAATTAGTTACAAAATACTCCAATCAAAGAAAAGCCCAGATTCAGATGACTCTCTCTCTGTATTCTGACAGACATATAAATAAATAATACTAGTTTTCCTTATGGTATCACAAAAAAAAGAGAATATAAAAAGTTTTACCAAACTTATTCTACAAAGCCAGCATTACCTTGATAACAAAACCAGAAAGGACATACAAAAAAAGAAAAACTAAAGAGCTTCTTCATGGCAAAGGAAACACCCAAGATAGTGCTGAGACTACTTACATAATGGGAGAAAAGATATTTTCAAAGTGTGTGTGTGTGTGTGTGT
>NW_026000305.1:4542082-4550898 GCF_001458135.2 Marmota marmota marmota | reverse complement strand
ATATATATATATATATATATATATATATATATATATATATATATATATATAAAATTTGCTTTTGATCTTTACAGGAACTCATAGCCAAGAGTTGTGGTGAGTCTTAAAGGACTTTGAACTTGGGTTTTTTGAGTGATGCTGGAATTCTTAATACTATGGAAGCTCTTGGAAATAGACTAAATGTATTTTTCATTGTGAGATAGGCATAAGCTTTTGGGGGCCCTGGGTGAAATGTTATGGTTTTAATATGAGGCATCTCACATAAGATCAGGAGATAATGCAAGAATGTTCAGATGTTAAATGATTAGATTATGAAAGCTATTAGCTGATTAGTGGAATAATTTATTTGATATAATAATAGGTTGAATGGCTAACTGGGTTAGGTGGTAACTGTATGCAGGTGGGACATGGATAGAGGATGTTACATCACTGGGTGCCGAAGTTTGGCTGGGCACAAAATAACAGAGCTGCCAGGAGGCACTTGTAGGTTCAAAACAGAAACTCCTTTATTGCCGAACTCTCCCAAACACCACCCACGCGGCCCTTCCAGGAACACCACCAACCGGATGGAAATCCCTCCTCTGGAACTTCCTCAACCAACGGGAACTCCCCAGGCATCCCTGTGAGAACTCCCAAGTAGCGGGTGCCCAGGTGGACAGCAGGGGTCTAATATACAATTGAACACACAGCTTAACATAATCATCATCATCTCAATGGCTCCCTGGCGCTCAACCACTCCCCTCTGGCAAAAATGCCATGCATCATCCCAACTCTGCTGCGGCTCTCAGCAACTGGGAGCTTGCCATTGAGGTTTATATTTATCCCTCGCTCCTTATGTTCTATCTCCCCTTGCTTTTCATTCTTCACTACCATGAGTTGTGCAGCTTACCTCTGCCATCCCCTTTCTGCCACAATGTTCTACCTCATCTTGTGCCCACAGTGATGGAATTGACCAACCATGGACTTGAATGTTTGAAACTGTTAACTCAAAATAAACTTTTCATTCTTTAAGTTGTTCTGGTCAGATATTTTTGTCACAGTGAAAGCTTACTAATATACCCTTCTTGTGTCCTCTATTCTACTTTTTCTACTTTCTTCCTCTTTCCTCTTTTACTTCTTCTTATTTATATTGTAAAGACACATATAATATATATATGACATGAGATTCAATCTAAAATTTCCTTCAATGTATACTAAGAGATGGGAGAAATTTTCAAATATAAGAAAATATAGGAAAAGTCATATAACCTAAATGCTTACAAAGAGCAAGAGTCATCATTTTTGCTGTGTTCATAGTACTTCATCATAAAATGTTCTTGGTGCTTTATACATATTTTTTCAAGTAAATTTTATAATTATTCTGGTGTAGGTGATAATGTCATTTTAATTTTATCAGTGAAGAAACTAAAATTCAAAGGAGTTAAAAATGTCTAATTCCAATATTTTCATTAGTGTTGAAATTATGATTTATACACTATTCACACTCTAATAAATATATATATTTAAAATTGTGACCTTCATTTTTATTTTTACTTTCTCAATTTCATGACAATTAATAGATTCAGTTTAACAAACATTTATTTAACACTTATTTCATGAATGATTATTATACAAACAGTCTCAAGTCATGTGAATCTATTGCATCATAAATTTTGAATTCACAGCAAATATTTATCATGAAAATTGTAATAATTTATCAATTTTATGTAGTTTTTATTGCTAAGAAAATTCTGTTATAGTATTTATCATTGATACTTTCTTGGTTCATTTGAAAATGTTTTGTTAAAACACATTGATTGTACATATTAACAGAATTCAGTGTGATATTACTATATAAATATATAACATTCACTGATCAAAACAAAACCCTCTTCCAACTCATAAGTACCATTCCAATTCTCCCAATCACTATTCTACTTTTTCATCAACTTTTTAAAGTTCTACATGAAAGACAACATGAAATGTTTGTCTTTCTGTATCTAGATTATTTCACATAATATAATGTATTCCAGTTCCTTCCTTTGCCATAAAAGACAAGATTGTATTCTTCTTTATGGCTGAATAATACTTCATTGTGTATATACCACATTTCTTTTATCCTTTCATCAGTCAATGAGTACCAAGGCTAATTTCATATATTAAGCTATCATGAATAATGCTGAAATAAACATGGGCATACAGGTATCACTTTGGTATTGCTTTAGGTATATATTTAGAGTTGATTAGCTGTATCATACAGTGTATCTATTTCTAGTTTTTTGAGGACACTCCATACTGTTGTCCATAATGGCTATGCTAAATTACATTACTGTTAACACTGTATATTATTTTTTGCCTCGATATCCTTTCTAGCATTTTAGAAATAACAGCCATTACATCTGAGTTGAGCTGGCTTCTTATTGTAGTTTCAGTTTGCATTTCCATGACAGCTAATGATACTGAGCATGTTTCATGTATTTCTCCTTTTGCAAAGTATCTAATCAGATAATTTCCCATTTTAATTGGGCTGCTTTGTTTTTGTTAATTTTATTGAGTTACTTATATATTATGATTATTAACCTCCTATAAGATGCACAGTTGGCAAATATTTTCTCCCATTCTATAGATAGTCTCTTCTCTCTTTTGATTGTTTCCTTTGTTGTGCAAAAGATGCTTCTTGTGCTTTTTATGCCCTAACCAGAAAAACATTGTCTATACCATGTCTTGAAGTGTACCCTTATGTTTTCTTGTATTTCAGAACTTCAAGTCTTAAACATTTATATGTTTCATTCATTGTCACTTGTTGTTTTTTATAGAGTAAGAGATGGGAGTCAAGGTACTTCAATTATTAGTTTTCATTTAAAATAACTTTGTTAGGAAATGTGCCAAATTGAACAAGGCACACTACAGTACCACATCAAGAACATAAAGTGGTGACATACTGGCAACATGTTATAATATAGTGTGTAATGGTTTAAATGTTTTGTTTTGCCATCAAAATCATTTTAAAGCTGAATCTCCAATTCATCAGTATTAACAGTTGAAATATTCAAGAAGTTATTAGGCCATGAGACTTCTTCCTTTGTAAATAAGGTTAGTACTTTACAAAACATCACTATGATTAGTACGTCATAACAAAGCTCGAGAAAAATAGTCTACCTTTTTACCCTTTCAACTATTCTCCCATGGGAGAACACAGATTCATAATTTAATCTTCTGTTCATTCTGTCATATGAAGACTGGTTTCAAGATGATATATTGGGAGCATAAACTGGGTTCTCACCAGACACTGTATCTACTGGTGACTTGATATTTGATTTTTCAGTCTCTATAACTGTAAGAAACAAATTTATGTTGTTTGTAAATTGCTCATTCTTAGATATTTTGTTATAGCATCATGTATGTACTGACAGAAGGCTAATAGCCTGATCACTAGTAGCTAAAAAAGGTGGGTTCAAAATTGAGTTATGTCCTTTAATAGTTGGACACATTTAAGAAGTCCATTTGGCCCCTCTATGTATCAATTTAAGATTATAAAACTGTAGGCATTGATATTCACTAAAAGGATTTTGAAGATTCAATGAGGCAATACATTTAAAGTAATACCTAGTATGATAATGGTGGATTAAAAAGCATCATAAACTTCTAAAGAGAATTCAAATTTGTAAAAATTTTCTATAAAGGAATTTGATAATTTGTATCAAGAACTTTAAAAATAAGTCAGGAATTCTATTTTTTTAAGATTTATTCTATAGAAATGACCAGCTGTTGCGAAATATTTGAACATAATGGGAATTAATGCCGCATCATTTATAATTGTAAAATATTTTAAAACAACATAAAATTATCAAATTAGGGGATTTGAAAAATAGCAGTACAATCATATTGTAGGACACAATGCAGTCATTATATATTAGTAAGTAATCCTTGAGGATATAAGAAATTCTGTTTAAGAATTGAGCAAGGGCTGGGGATGTGGCTGAAGCAGTAACACTCTCGCCTGGCATGCGCAGGGTGCTGGGTTTGATCCTCAGCACACATAAAAATGAAGAAGTGTCCACCAAAAACTAAAAAATAAATATTAAAAAAATTCTCTGTCTCTCTCTCAAAATAAAAATAAAAAAAATAATTGAGCAAAATTTAGAATCAAATAGTAAGTATATATAATAATATTTGATAATCACTTACACATAATTAACTTGAAGGATTTAAATAAAGTGCTAAAAAAGCTTCTGCATGGTAGGTTTATTGTTGTACTTTATTTCCCTTTATATGCTTTGTTGTACTTTTCAAATTTTCTTTAATAATGAAGATAACCTTCAGCATGAAATAACATTTATTAATTAAGGTATGAATGTAATCAAATGACTGATCACTGTTTCTTTTCATGACATTTTGGCATTTCATTATGTTACTTAAGACTACAATATTTAACTGGGCACAGTAGCACATGCCTGTAATCCAGCAGCTCAAGAGACTGAGACGAGGTTCATCAGTTCAAAGCCAACCTCAGCAAAAATGAGGTTCTAAGCAACTCAGTGAGACCCTGTCTCTAAATAAAATACAAAATAGGGCTGAGGATGTTGTTTAGTGGCCAACTGTCCTTGAGTCCAATCCCCAGTACCAAATAAAAAAAATTACAATATTTATGTAATACATAATTTTTCATTCAAATAACCTGCATGCTTTCCAATAGAATGCATTTTGTATAAAATACTTAGCTCTGTACAAAAGCAAGTTCATGAAGATGTCATTTATTGGAAACAAATATCTACTTTGCATAAGGTTTTGATTTTCTCAAATGTTAATTCCATTGGACTTGTATAAAGTTCTAAGTATTGTAGAACCAAGAAGAAGTTTTAAAGATTATGCCAATCTCGGTGTTATCACTTTCTCTCCTACTGATTGCCTGGGTAAATCTAATCCTAGCATATCATCTGTCACTCATGGAATAAAGACATCTTCTGAATTGACTGAGATTTTGACCTACAATCTCAGAGGTTCTCTGAAAGTGAATGGACTTGTGAAGCTTGAAACAGGGCAAATTACTTTTACTGCAAATTGGGAGTGACCTATATAAAATGAGGTCAAATTGTCTATTGTATTGTATATTGTGGTAGTCTATCTTATTATTATCTTAGGGTTGCACTAATAATGTATCAAAAACTGAGTGACCTCAAACAACAGAAATGTATTATCTCACAGTTCTGGAGTCTAGAAGTCTGAAATCAACATCTTAGTGAGGTTGGTTTCTGTAGAGGAATATGAGGGATGATCTATTCTATGCCTTTTTTTTAGGTTCTGGTGACAGCAAGCAATCCTTGATTCCACTTGAATTGTAGCTGCATTATTTCATTCTCTCCATATTCTCCCATGTGTTTATGTGCCTGTCTCCACATAGTCATTTTTTTATGAGTACACTAGTCATGTTGAATAAAGAAAGAATCTTATTCCAGTGTAACCCCATCTTACTGAATTACATCTACAGTGACCCTATTTCCAATTAAGGTCAAATTCTCTAGTAATGTGGGGTTAGGACTTCAACATTTCATTTATTGAGAGACACAAGTCCTATAGTCAAAAAATATAGAATTTGAGAATTAGATATATCTATGTTTAATTTTTTTCCACCTTGAGCCCTGAATAAATTACTTATTTTGTCTGAGCCTAATGTCCTTGTATGGCAAAAGGAGATAAGAATACTTATCCTTTTTTTGAAGATAAATCCTAATGTATGTAAAAAGCATGGCATATAGTAGGGGATTCAAATCATGATACCATTGTTAATATTAGTGCAAGATTCATTTGTCATATAAGTTGCTGACTGGGTCATATTTACTAGAATTAGTGTCATCCAATTTTAATTGACACACATAATTTCTGAATCAGTTACTGACATTATTTCTCTTTAATTTCTTCATATTATTATATTCTCAAGTGCACCTTATCACATCAAAGATGAATATAGTGTCACACAGATTTTTATATCAGGGACACAATACTTTTTAAAAAAAAAAATCAGGAACTCCAAAGAGTATTCACAAATAATGGCTGCCAGTATATAAATTTGCAGTTTAATGTGATTTAATATATATGGATGCAAAATTTATTTCTGGATAGTTTCCTCGTGGATAAAACCTTGGAAAGGTATCAAGAATAAAAATGCTTTCTTTATACCATGCATATCATTTTTTCAACATTTCTACCTAGGCACTGAACAATCAATTACCTTATAATGCAAATTTCCATTGTGATTAATGAAATACTGCTTCTTGACACTAAAAAGTTTCATCTGGGATAAAGTGAAAATATAGTTAGTAATCAAACCAAGTTATCATGCACGTACAAATATGTAACAACAAATCTCATCATTATGTACAACTATAATATAGCAATAAAGGGCTGGGGCTGTAGCTCAGTGGTAGAGCACTTGCCTCACGTACTTGAATTACTGGGTTTGATCCTCAGCACGACATAAAAATAAACCAATAAAATAAAAATATTTAAATATATATTTAAATATACCAATAAAAATCTGTAAACAGAAAAACACTCCAAATTATCTTTTAGGATCAGTAAAGCCAGATGTAGTGTGTTTTCTAAGCTTTTTTTTTTTTCACTTTTGCTTTTATCTTTGTGTAAACAGTTTTGTGTCTCATTGAATTGATAAATAGAACTTACTCTGTCTTTACACAAAAATTTGACTAAACATTTGCTTAGTTTATAAAAGGATATATGACCTATTTATGTTTATTGATGATAATGATCATTACCATGGAGTGTGTGTGTATGTTTGGAAGGGAGGCTGCCATTACAAATGTGGAGGAAAAACATATCTGAAGAAGTATACTTAATGGCAAAATTGAATGCATAAAAGTTGTTATCAGTCCTTCAAAAGCTCAATTTGCTACAATTTTCATATCCCTCAGTATAGATATGTCAGGAAGAATTTTGCCCACAATATTTGAATTAGTGGTAAATCTACTAATCCAAATTAATATCTAAAAAGCTACTGCTAGTTCTTTGAGGTCATAAATTTGCACCACTTTTTCATCATGCTGGGCCCCAGATGGCTTTAATGGGCACAAGAGATAATGAGATCTACGAAGATGTTATTATATTCTTAGGTCAAAATTCACAGACCAATTTTTTTTTTCAGGCTGAAAGAGATGGCTTCCTTGAAGTGCTAATATCTACTGCTGAATGACTCTGTAGACTACTTTCTAGTTCTCAGTATTTATTTTATATGTAAATAGTATTATTGATAGTCAGAAGTCTGCAACAATGACATCCATTCATATGGCAATTCACCTCAGCTATTGAAGCAAAGATGGTTGTACTTTTCCCTCATTTTTTTATTTACATCTTTATAAACCTATTGTCTTAGCAATGGAAAGAAAAAATATAAACTTTACCAAAATGACTACTGAGTGTTGTCAACACATCATTAAAGAGGCACCTTTATAAATGGCTCTTTTGAACCTGGAAAGTTTTAAGAAAGCAAAATAGAACAAAGTTTGAAATGTGTGCTTGTTTAAAATCCTTTCTACCATCTCTGGCTGAGAATACAGGTGGCCAAGCAAAAGAGTTCCTGCCAATTTCTAAAGTTACACTTTTATCCACTAAACAAGCATCCTGATCCGGGTTACCAAACAGGGCACTCAACAGGAGCCCCTGGGCGTGCATATTAAATATCACTTATGCTTCTGCTTGGGCCATTTACTTTGGGAAAGCTTGATCTAAGTTTGTTTCACCCTTTTCCTGTGCTCCCTGGCTTTGGGTAATGAACTTTCCCTAGAGACTTTCTCAGAAAGAATCTTCATGTAGAACAGTTGATGCACATGCTTCTATTTTAAAAACCACATGTTCAGCACATTTGCTTTTGTGAAATGAAATATGGTTTAAGTTTGTTTCAATCAAAAAGAGTTTGGCTTGAAGGACTTATGTCAAAGTGCAAAGTTTTTTTTTTTTTTAAATACAATAAAGTTTTTTTTTTTTCCTCTCTCTCTCTCCTTCTTCCTTTTAGGGCCTAAAGAGGAGAAAATAATAAGGCATACTCTTTGCCACAATGGCAGTTGTATTTTTACATATGGATGAATTTACAAAGCAGCTCGTTAAGAAAACACCAGTATTTTAATTTATTTTGGATTCAACTGATTTATTATAAGAGTCACATAAAGAAAAGCGGACCTTGTTTCTACTGCGAAACTTAATATGTATTTAGGCTACAGTCTCAACATCAAAATTCAATGGATTATATTAAAAGCTCATTTTGGAGTATCTTTGCTGTATCAGCATGATATTTAAACACCACCCTATATCAGTATTCATACTCAGTTAGATGTGTTTTTAATACGGAAATGTCTGAAATAAATAATGAATGACAAAATTAAGATTTGAAATTTATATCTAAATACTGCTATCAATTATAGGCAATAACAATATTAAAAATCATCGTCTCTGACATAGCATGGTAAGGATTTTTTTATTATTCAAAGCTAGTTAAGGGGCAACAATGTTAGATGTTTACTACTTAAGGAGAAGAAATAATTTTAATTCTTGATTCAAAAATTTAATGACCCTAATTCATAAATATATTTGTCACAATGTTTCTTAAATTTTTAAAGTTTTAACTACTTATGTGTATTGAAAACCACATAAAAGTGTGTTATCTTCATACAATATCTTAAATAAAATAAACAAGGTTTACTGAGTACTCATGGAATCTGTTGGAAGGACACCCAGGTAGTAAACATCATTTTTGTTCTAATGGAATTTATTTCACATCTGGTGTGTGTGTGTGTGTGTGTGTGTGTGTGTGTGTGTGTGTATATATA
>NW_026000305.1:4535927-4541856 GCF_001458135.2 Marmota marmota marmota | reverse complement strand
ATATATATATATATATAAAGTAAGAAATTAAATTGGAAGCAATATCTTTCAAGATACCATTCTGAAGAGAGTGTATGTCTTCTAGTAGCATTATCATTGTTACCTAGTTATTAGTTTATTAAACATTTACTGAGTACTTTTTATGTTCCAGAAACCATGCCAGAACTGCCCTTAAGGACAATTAACTCTTACTCTGTTTCCTTCATGGGCTTTGTATGATGAGATAATGTACTTTATTGATTACAAAAATACATATAAATGTAATGAGTGGTTGTTAAAGCACTGAACTGTAAGTTAAGGTTAAGTTTACATTTTGCTCTCCACAATTCCTTTATAAATGACCCACACCTTGTAATGTTTTTGAAGTTATCCCTATAATCTGCATATTATTATAGTTTGTTGTTGCCTTTAGTATTATGTTACGATTACTAAATTACGTCATTTTAATTTCAATGATTATGTTGGATTCATATGAACTTAATTGTATTAAACTGACATTTAATACAATTAAAGTGAAATTTAAAAGACTGTGATTAATATTACTTTTTTTTGGAAAAACAGACTCTGAAGAATAGCTTCCCTGAGAGTTACAATGTAAAACACTAGGCAAACTGAGCAGATACTAAGATTAAAAAGATAAAATAATTTCAGCTAATTTTCTCTGAATATCACCCACCAAGCCACATCAATGCATTACAAATATTTCACTGAAAATTTAACTTAAAACTCTTAACAGTAGTTAATTAAAGCATCACTAACATATAGTATATGATTAGAACTGATTATAAAGCTACCAGAGATGCTCCTTTCAGGACCTATTAAACATCTCTAGTCTAGTCAGATGGCTTGGACTGAAAGCTGTCTTTGTATGGGAAGAAAGGCCAGTCACTCCTGGGATATGTGGGTGATATGGCTGTGACATCTGTCACCCTGATGACTGCCAGGATTGATTGAACCAATTTAGTTGTTAAGGGGTGTCCCCTTCCTCCAGGTTTTATCAACAGTGTTCCTTGGTAACTTGAGATTACTTTCCTGTAAAACAAGTACAGTATAATAACTTCCAGAACTCCTGCCCTTTTCTCTTTTGCTTCTTGGATCTTCTCTTTCCCATTCTATTTGAAAGATATTGCAGGATACATTGTTATTCCTGTAGCAGAAGTTAAAATTTCCTGTCTTCTTTTTTTCTATAGCAATTTCTAAATTATTAAATATAACAAATAAAGGACAGATAGGCAAGGAAACAAATTCTAGTTTAATTTTGATAACTTAAGGTAATGCTGGTATCCCAAAGCAGTGCATAACAAACTTTATTTTATTTAGGGAAGTAGAATATTTTCTATATTTCAAAATGGTATTATATAATATAAAAGGGGAACTTACAAAAATATTTCACAGAGCATCAGAAACCTTCCATAAAAATTCACATATACAGTTTTAAAATAAACTGAATTTTTAGTAAAAGTACTCAAATACACTAAATACATGCATTAAATCTAAGCTTTTCCTAATCTACAAACAACTGCTCTCATATGGGGTTCCAGTATTTGGAAGATTTTAAGTTCTAGACACCAATAGGACACAAACAAATAACCACCAATATGTTTAGAGTGGTTACTTTGTCATATATTTTTGTGTGAAAGATGGAGAAGTACAATCTAATATTTTTATATAATTCATAGAACTTTTCCAGAACAAGAATATATAGAATTTAGAATACTATAAATGAAGTTCATGGAATGATTAAAGTCTGCCCACTGAACTTCAATTACAGTTTGTTCTATGAGTCATTGAGTCATTTCCTCTTCACATGACTGAGATTCCCAGATAGTTGTATCAGTAGGAATAAGTAGGACTTTCAAAGAACATGTGGTATGTGGAAAAGAAAAACAAGTCCTTCATGAAAGAAACCCACAGAACTCATTTTGCATAGATTAAACTTTAAAAATTATATTATTTTATAGATTTTCAGAATTTTACTCTTCTTCTTAGTTTAATCGCTTCAATGTAAATTAAATAATTGAAATGATAGCATACACACAGAGTCTTCTAAACACATATTTCTCAATTGGCATGTTATCATATATACCTACCCATTTTTATGAAAAGATAGTAAATCCTGTCTTTTCATAAATACTCATATAATTGAAAGTGATACTATTTTCTTCAGATTGAGTTTGTTACCAGGCATGATCCAGAACACTGAATCCTTTAGTTTTATGTGACCCTTAGACTTGTGTTAAAATATTTGAAAACAATGCCAAATGGTACATAACTGGGGACAGAATCCTGTGACTGAATACTAGAATTCCACTTAAATGTCTCTTGCATAGTACAGTAACTCTACATAATTATACATACATATATATGTTATATATATGTATGTATATATATCCATATATGGTAAAAGAAAGAATCTCAAATATTCCCATGGAAAAAATAAATAATTTAATATTTTAAAAAATTGTAAATATTTGAGGATAAAGGTATACTTACCTTGATTTGAACATTTCACAATGTGTACATATATTAAAACATCACATTGTACACCATAAATATGCATAACTTTAAAGTATTATTTAAAAATAAAAAGAGAAATGCTACTTGTCTCTACCAAAATCCATATAATCCATATTCAATTATTTATTGATTAATAATGCCTACAAAATTTATTTGTGTGTTATGTGATTTTTGAAGTACTAAAAGGGGGGTGCATTCTAAGATTAATACTACCATTTCAATACCATGAACTCTAAGCTTTTTTAACATTTTGCCACCAAAAATCTATTTATTCACTTCATACATAACTATTCATTCTCCTTGTCCTATATATACTTTATCAAATTTCAAGTGTGATTTTCAGTTTACCTACACTTATGCCCTCTGTGCAATTATTAAATCAAACAAGGCTATCTAATCCCATTTAACTATACCATGATTTTGTGTTTTTTTATTATTTTAATTGTGGTAAAAATATATATATCTCTACTCTTGACAAATTTTAAAATGTATAGCTCAATATTGTTAACTGCATGCACATTGTTGAACATTAGATTTCTAGTACTTTTACATCCTTTATGACTAAAACACAATATTCATTGTGCCCCAGCAAATTCACATCAATCCCTCCATTTAATCCCAGGAAACCACCATTCTACTTTCGTTTTTCTACAAGTTTGTCTACTTTTTATTATAAATGGAATCCCTTCTTAAAGATTCTACTATATATCACTAGTCTAGGAGTTAGCAAATACTTACTATTTAGAATCTAATAATAAATATTTTAAAGTTTATAAGTTAGTGATCTCTGTTAAAATTATCCAAATTTTCTATTGTAAAACAGTCACAGATTGCCCATAAAACTTTTACAATTAGATAGTGGCCATATTTGTCCACAAGACATACTATGCCAAATCCTGCCCAAGAAAATGTATTTTTCCACTCCAAAGATGGCTCTTTCACATTTTCTTTTTTTTCCCTGTCCTTCAATACATCCTCCTCTTCTCCCATTTCTAACAGATGACCTATAATTCTGAGGAGACACAAGACATCAAAAGAGCACTAGCCTTTTTTACCTTTATGTGCACCTATTTACTTGCAGTAGACATGTACTCTGCATCACTTTCTGGCAGCTGAGATTAAACTAGTTTCCTGCCTAAAGCAAATGCTTCTATCTGGGTACTGTTTAAGAATGTCACTTTTTGTTTTGTTCCTTCTGAATCCCTTTTTCCTTCACTCGATGATTTTTCTTATAAGCAAACAAAAATGCTGTAAATTTTTTTATCATGGTCCTTAGCCCCTTCTAATTTGATGTGTCTCCTTTTTACAGAAAACAATATTAAATTTGTGAATTATATTCACAGTCTCATTTCTCACCTTCCCATCAATCTCTAACATCCTATAATCAGGTTTCTGTTCTCTCATCAAAACTATACTTCTCAAAAACCAAAGAATTCCAAATTACAAATGATTAAGTATCAGTCCCCATGTTCATGAATATTTCATCTGCATTTGGATAAACTTTCTTTGTCTTTGTATGATTTTATTGACCACTCTATTCAGTATATTTTATTGATGCATCCTCACTTACATGATTTCTGACTGTTGGAGTATTTCAAGGATTAGATTTTTAATCTTTTCTGTGTTTTTATTATCTCCTTAGGAGATTCATTCTAATAATAACTTTTAAAATCCACTTATACATGAGTTACTCCAAAATTTATATTTCCAACTGTAAGTCTCCTCTGACCTTCAGACTTATATTTCCAAATGCCTATTTGGCATTAGCACCTGGATATCTAGTAGGAATCTCAAATGAAACATGTTGAAATATAATTTTGATTCTGATTTTGCCTTCTAATAAAATTTTTCACAACTACTCCAGTTTTCCCTGTACCAACAACATTAATATTCACCTTAGGTATAACCCTAATGAGTCTTTGTGATTTAGGCAGTCATACCTTATACTTGTTGTTTTAGTGAATTCTGTTGGGTATTGCATCCATAAATACCTAAGGTTTGACCAATTCTATTGCCATTATCTACACCACCATTAAACTAGTCTAATAGTCTCTTGATTGGACTCCCTGAAATTATTCTATTTCCTTGCTTAAACCTCTCCACAATTTTTCATAATTTTTTTCATGTGTAATCAATAAGTAATTATTTTTAAAAATTTTATTCTAATTTGTTATATATGACAGTGGAACACATTACAATTCATATTACACATATAGAGCACATTTTTAAAATGTTTATTTATTTACTTATTTGCTTATATGTGGTGCTGAGAATTGAACACAGTGTCTCACACATGCTAGGCTACTTCTGTACCACTGAGTCACAGCCACAGCCCCTACATCACAATTTTTCATATCTCTGGTTGTACACAAAGTATCTTCACACTATTTTTGTCTTCATATATGTGCTTTGGACAATGATGTCTACCTCATTCCACCATCATTTCTAACCCATGCCCCTTCCTTTCCCCTCCCACCCCTTTGCCCTATCTAGAGTTCATGTATTCATCCCATGCTCTCCCTCCCTACCCCATTGTGAGTCAGCCTCCTTATATCAGAGAAAACATTTGGCATTTGTTTTTTTGGGATTGGCTAACTTCACTTAGCATTATCTTCTCCAACTCCATCCATTTACTTGAAAATGCCATAATTTTATTCTCTTTTATTGCTGAGTAATATTCCATTGTGTATACATACCACATTTTTTTTTTATCCATTCACCTACTGAAGGCCATCTAGGTTGGCTCCACAATTTAGCTATTGTGAATTGTACTGCTATAAACATTGATGTGGCTGTGTTCCCTTAGCATGCTGTTTTTAAGTCCTTTGGATATAGACCGAGGAGTAGGATAGCTAGGTCAAATGGTCATTCCATTCCCAGTATTCCAAGGAATCTCATTATCCATATCATAATGGGTACTTCTATTCACCTAGATTATAGCTACTTTAGGGAACATTTTTGAGAGATGTTGTGATAAGCAATTCTTATTAGCTTTGTATAGCAGAATAGTACCACTATGTGTTTGACTATAAAAAATTTCCCATTTCAAAACTAATTATTAATTTTCCACAATACTACTGTTTTGTGCAAGACATGTTGAAAAACACCAGACTAGATATTTACATTCTACTAGAAGCAGAAATATGCTGTATATGTCAAGGATGAGTTAGCCCTTATACTCTTATTTTTCAGCTTCCTAGTTGCTTCATCATTTAAGAAATCTTGTCTGAAGTAACTGAATTAACAACATAAAGTTGGTTTTGATTATTAAAATCTTTGCCATAATTTATTTCAATGGCTGATGCAAAATATCAAACTACACTGTATTCCATAAAGGGAGAAATGTAAATTTAACTCAATTTTAAGCACTTTTCTATGTCTACAAGCATAGCAGCATAGCAGTATATATATA
>NW_026000305.1:4502557-4535916 GCF_001458135.2 Marmota marmota marmota | reverse complement strand
AACAACAAGTGCTGGCGAGGATGTGGGGAAAATGGTACACTTGTACATTGCTGGTGGGACTGCAAATTGGTGCGGCCAATTTGGAAAGCAGTATGGAGATTCCTTGGAAAGCTGGGAATGGAACCACCGTTTGACCCAGCTATTCCTCTTCTCGGACTATTCCCCAAAGAACTTAAAAGAGCATACTATAGGGATACAGCTACATCAATGTTCATAGCAGCACAATTCACAATAGCTAGACTGTGGAACCAACCTAGATGCCCTTCAATAGATGAATGGATAAAAAATGTGGCATTTATACACAATGGAGTATTACTCAGCACTAAAAAATGACAAAATCATGGCATTTTCAGGGAAATGGATGGCATTAGAGCAGATTATGCTAAGTGAAGCTAGCCAATCCCTAAAAAACAAATGCCAAATGTCTTCTTTGATATAAGGAGAACAACTAAGAAGAGAGCAGGGAGGAAGAGCATGAGAAGATTAACATTAAACATGGACGAGAGGTGGGAGGGAAAGGGAGAGAGAAGGGAAATTGCATGCAAATGGAAGGAGACCCTCATTGTTATAGAAAATTATATATAAGAGGAAGTGAGGGGAAAGGGAAAAAACAAGGGAGAGAAATGAATTACAGTAGATGGGGTAGAGAGAGAAGATGGGAGGGGAGGGGAGGGGTGATAGTAGAGAATAGGAAAGGCAGCAGAACACATCAGACACTAGTATGGCACTATGTAAAACAGTGGATGTGTAACCGATGTGATTCTGCAATCTATATACGGGATAAAAATGGGAGTTCATAACCCACTTGAATCAAATGTATGAAATATGATATGTCAAGAATTATGTAATGTTTTGAATAACCAATAATAAAAATTAAAACAAAAACAAAAACAAAAATAAATAAATAAAATAAAGATATTGTGTCCATTTAAAATTAAACAATATTAAAGAATAGGTTGTGAGGTTGACCTTTGTGTCACATTTCTCTCTTTTATTTATGTATTCCAAGAAAAAGGAGTGGAATTCCTCATGTTCATTCATGGTTGTAAGCACAATGTTCACAGATATTTAAAGTTTTCCTTAAATGAACAACAATAACAACTGAAATTCCTTTGGCTCACTGACAAATTTCACTGGGAGCCACTCAAAATTCTTTTTTTTTACTTAGATTTTAATTTTTCTTTTATTAGATACTTTGCATGCCATTAGTTAAATCCAACCATAGTTATGTAGTTAATGCTAGGATAATGTATGCACATATCACAGATCACAAATTTAGTATTGAGTTGATGGAATTGATGATTCTGGTCTTCTGAAAGACTGCTTAGATGTTCAGGTGATCTATCTAAGACATCTGACACTATATTGATCTCCATAGCTGATTGGGATGATCATGCTAGTGAAGCAGGAAACCACTCCATAAATTGTTGCCCCAGGAACAAAAAATCTCAGAAAGCTTTCTCTATGGAAGGGGATGACCACTCTTGATAAAGGAATGTCATTCTCCAGTCAGAAGTGGAGAAATGGATTTATATAGCTAGGGATTAATTTTCCTGTTCCTACCTCTGTATACACTTTGAAATCAATTACCCATGACTGCTAGTTACCCTGCTTTCAATCACTCACTCTCTCTGTAACCTAAGCTAAGTATAGAGGGTAAGTGTTAGGGAGAAGAAAAGATAACTTTGTAGAAATACAGAAAAATATATTTAGCGAGCCTATCCTCTATCTTTTGATATTCAGTTACATATACAACCAAAAATCACATAAAACTAAGCTATTTCTAAAAGAAAATTGGGTTTTATTATCAGATATATATTGTGTTTATTTGAAACTATAAAAGTAAGTATATGGGCACTTATGCATGTAAGTGCCCATATTTACTTAGTCATTTATATTGACCAGAAATCAAATCATGATATGCATGTAGACATTGCTAGATAAAAACTAAATACTCAAACAAATGAATAAACATACTAGCTTATTTTAAATGACATCATAAGCTTCTTGACTGTCCTAGTAAAATTTACAGAGACCTCTGAAACAAATTCATATAGGAATTGACATGTAGTTGTAAATATATAAGTCATTATTTTTGCCATTAAATTTGATCCATTATGAATAGTTAATTTTTTTCAGAACTTCTGAAATGATATAACTTAACTAGGATAACTGTTGAATAAATCAAAAAGATGGAAATATTCTTGGTGACCTAAAATATTTATCACTTTGAAAATATATATATAGGAATTAATATTTAAGACCTTTAATTAGTCAAAGATGTTTGCACAGAAGTTTAGAATCACCCATAAAAAATGATCAAATAGACTTAACAAAAATATATGTTTTCTGCAAAACATGTCATTAAGAGAATAAAAAGACAAATCATACTCTAGATGAAAATATTAGCAAACAATATATTTGACAAAATACTTTTATCCAGGACATACAAATAATACTCTAAGCTCAATAATACGAAAACAATCCATTATTTAAAAACAGGGGAGGGCCTGAAAAGACACTTCATTAACAATAAAGTACACTACTTGTTAATGCACAGTGGCATGAATGAATTTCACATGCATTTTACTGAGTGAAAGAAGCCACACTGTTTGATTCCACTTATATGAATGGAAGATCAATGAGTACTGACCATGAAGTGGCAGTATGTGGGACTCTGTGTGTGTATATGTATGTTTGCATGTGTGTGATTTCAAAACACTCTAATTCTTTTTTGTGTTGGTGTTTACATAAGTGCATAAATTTCCCAAAATTCATACAACTGTATAACATAAAGGACAAATTTTACTTCATGTTATGTATTCCTTACTTTAAAAAATACATGAAATAGATAAGACTGCAGAATGTCGACTATCGAGATAAATTATTTGATTTTTTTAACTTTGTAAAATTTGATGAGTTTTTAACTGTGAGGAGTGAATGGAAAATAACATCTGGTTTCAAGTCTTGCTTTGCTACAATATACTCTTAAGGGACAATCATAAAATTGCAATGTTCCTCAATTTCTCTCACATATAGAATGTATACAGTAACTACTTCTGCATTTTCTACATAAGGTTGTATTGAGAATTGGAGTGTTAATGAATGTGGAAACTCTTAGAAAATATTAAAGGTCAAAATTTATAATTGTTAGTAATGCTCTACTTTAAATGCTGGCATAAATTATTATTTGATGAAATATAATATGATAATAATTTACTCATTCTCTATTGAAATACAGATGTGTTTTCATGATTCGTTTATTACTGCTCTACATAATAGCATTCAACCAAAATCAATGAATGCTCACTTAGGTTCAAGAAATAAATTAAGTTTTGGAAATGTATACATGAATTAAGCACAGCTATTGCATAGATATCTTAAAAGATCTTAATCTCAATGAACCTCATGGGAGAGAAAATAATAAGGAAAACAATGTTAGTGAACACTTTCTTCAGCCAGGAACTCTTCTTAAAAATCATGTTGTGTATTAATGTATTTAATCATCCTGGTAACCTTTCCTTTTTCCTTCCCACTTTCCAGATAAGGAGACTTATGCAGAAGTTACTTGCTAAAGATTTTGAATTATAAATATTGCAGTCAAAGGCAAACTGAACTATTTGCCTCCATTGACATTTTTCTATGCTGCACTGCTTCTATTATATCCTTCAATTTTATTCCTACTTTGCCTAATGTAACACTATAGAAAACCCCACGAAACATCTTCTATGTGAACTAAAATTTGAGAACTAAAGATATACTAAGAGAAAAACTATAGCTCAGATACTAAGAAAACCAAAATTTGTGTCTGACTGAGGTCTAGATTAATTTCTAATCAGGTATGCTTGCCTTTAAAATCTACACTAATTTACTAAATTTTATAAGATATTATGAAGTTGTTAATAGGGTGAGCTTTGAGCTAAGAAACACTGTGGTTTAAGTTTACATTGACCACTTTAAGGTTGTAGGAATAAAATAAAATTTTATTTTTTTCAATCATAAAATGAGAATAGAAATAGTACCTACATCATAGAGTTAAGATATATGTAGTGAGAAACTGTCTCCAAATATATATTTATTTAAAGGGCTGGAGATATGGTTAAATAGTGAAACACCACTGGGTTCAATCCCCAGTACCAATATAAATACTATAAACATATATATAACATATAATATGTGTATATATTACATATATCATATTATATATACTATATATACATATATAATATATGTGTATATATACACATGTATATATAGATGATATTTATATAGTACAATATGTCAAAATACATAGTACTGTCATGTATAACTAATAGGAACAAATAAAAAAAAATAAAAGAATATAAAAGAGAAAAAAACATATAAATGTGTGAATGAAAAATTTAAAACAGAGGGCTGGGGTTGTAGCTCAATGGTAGAGCATTTGCCTTGCATGTGTGAGGCATTGAGTTCAATCCTCAGCATCACATAGAAATAAATATATAAAATAAAGATATTGTGCCCACCTACAACTAAAAAAAAATTAAAAAATATAAAACAGCTACAATTTTACATATTTCTCTTAGTAACTGATATAATCAGCAGATTAAAAACAAAGTATTATGCAGTAGTTTTGAACAATGTGATCAAATATTTGATTGAATATAAGTAAACTATGTACCCAACAAATATAAATAGTAACCATATTCTGAATATTAAAGAAAGCATCAGCCCATTTCATATTATACAAATCATACAAAATGGTTTTTATCCACAGAAGAATTAAAGCAGAAATCAATAAGAAAAAAATATAGGAATATCACCAAATCACTGTAATTGAAACATTATACTTCTCAGTAATACACACGAAAGTAAGAAATTGCACTGAAAATTAAGGAATATTTTGAGCTGAATGACAGCATAATTTTAATAAAAATGTGTGATCTAAAGTCATAATTTGAAGGAAATTTCTGACCTTAAATGTATATATTAGAAAAAAAATAATTATAGAAAATTAAGTTAGAGCAAATTAAATATAAATAAAGATAAAAACCAAAATAATTAAAAGAAATGAATATATTTTATAGAAAGTTAAGTTAGGTTAAAAGTTCAGCCTTTTAGAAATAAGGATACAGGGCTGAGGATGTGGCTCAAGCGGTAGCGCGCTCGCCTGGCATGTGGGTGGCCCGGGCTCCATCCTCAGCACCACATACAAACGAAGATGTTGTGTCCGCCAAAAACTAAAAAAATAAATATTAAAATTCTCTCTCTCTCTCTCTCTCTCTCTCTCTCTCTTTCTCTCTCTCCCCCCCACTCTCTCTCTTTAAAAAAAAATAGAAATAAGGATACAGTTGATAAGTCCCTATCAAAACTGATCAAAGCAAAATAAAAATAAAGACAAAAATAATAATAGCAACATTGGCATATAACACATTAATTTATTTAATGGATGCCAGGTTCTATGCTAAACAGTTTCTTTGCACTATTTCAGGTGTTCTCAGCACTGATTTTCTATTAGAATTAGAAAAATGTCTTTTACAAAGTATTTAAACTCTACACAGAAAATAAAATCTTTGAGAATGGGTAGCAGTCACTGACATTTTTTGTAAAAGGTCCTTAGTTAATTTCAATATTTATTCTGGATAAGAAATATTGTATCATTCAATAATAACAGCTACAATATGAGATATTACTAGCATCAATACCTTCATTTTCCTAAATAAACAGCTGGGATTAAAGGAAGATTTGTAACACACTTGAGATCACCCAGTTAAAAAGTTAATTATTTAGGGCACTCCATCTCTGATAGCCACATGTTACTGGAAAATGGCTCTGAAATCCTATTTTAGTCACACCTAAAATTTCACTAGAGTTTAAGGTCAAGACTTTAAATTTAGATAAAAGGAATGTCATACATGAAACTTGTCTCCTTGCATGTCATTTTTTGTTAGAATGAAAATCACCACCAGTTCAATGAAAACTTAACCTGTCCATGTTCCAAGGTAAAGCTATCTTCTAAATCATTTACTGCACTATACAGTGTGAAGACTTCCAGGACATGAACTTCTTCAAGGCAGAAACTACAGTATTATTTGTTTCAGTATTCCCAGAAGTTAGCATACTCCTCGCCACCTAGTAGGTACTCAGTAATGGTGCATCAGTGAATGCATGGATAGTTAGATGAGAAGGGAGCTTCTCCTACAATTACCAACATCATCAGTCTGTGAGTTTCCAACATACTTAGTTGCTCACTTTTGATATAAAGGATAAAAATTAAAACCATAATTACTCTCAAGCTCAGAGTGCCAAGTTATGTGGTATTTAAGGCTAGAGTTCTCTTTTATAACAATCTCAAAATTAGTAATGTTGCTAAACAATATCACATAGCTACTCATTCCCTATAATGGTTAACATTTATTTGGTATTTGCTTATGTGTCAAGTTATTCATACCAATTTAGCCTCAGAACTGTCCCAAGCAGCAGATATGATATCATTACTTTGTTTTACAAATCAGAAACTGAGTTTACAAGAGGTTAAATAATTTGCCCAGTTGAGCATGACCATGAGACCTAAAGATTAGGCTACACTGTTTCTCAAATATATTAATAGATAAACCTAACATTTCTTGAGCACTTATTTGTAGACACTCTAATAAGTGCTTTATATACATGATCTTATCTGGTTCACACAAATGGATATATAACATCAGTATTTTTATTTAATAAAAAATTTAAATTATTATGTATCCTATCCAAATTCACCCAGACCATTTCCACAATCTCCTTTCAGGTCACTAATCCTCTTTTGTACTAAGTTCATGTTACAATGGCCATCTTCCAGGTCTTCCACAAAATCCATTTCCTTCCTATTTTAGAACCTCACACATACTATCTTATGCCTGAAATGCTTTCCCTGCATACTCTGTTTAGATTTACTTCTATTTAATTTCTATGTCATAGTGTAAACATTTTCACAGAGAATATTTTCTTGGATCAAATCCAACACCAGCACAAATTCATCACAGTTGTTTTACCTTCATAATTATACTTTTAATTCTCTTCAAAAGACTTAAAACAACCTGAAAATTATTAATTGGGTTTACTTCATTACATCTCTTTTCTAATGGGTAGTAAGCTCCATGAGAGTGGATACAAGATGTATTACTTATTGTCGCAATCTAGTCCATTGCATATAGTAGGCCTCTAGAAAATACATGTTGAAGAGAAAAATAAAACCAGGTCTTCAATAGATTCCTAACTTCTGGGTATACTCTCTTAATCACTAATTCACTGCTTAAGAATTATTTTTGTTATTATTTTCTCAGTCTGTGATTACCTCTCAATACAATGGATATCATATTTTTTTAAAAAAATAGATAAAACAAACTCCATTTTCATTTTTCTTGATATTATAGCAACGGAAGACCTTTTATACCACTTTAGCAGGATTTGATTTGCAAAATAATCTGTTTTTCTTTAATGTTCCTTTTGTGGTTTTGTGAAATGTAATCACTTCCCTTTTCAACACCCATCTTTCCAAATTGAAGAATCTCACAGTTTTGTCTTATCAGTAACTCATATTATTTTAATTCCTTTGTAATGTAATGATATTTTTTCTGAAATGGTTTTAATTAATGAATTAAAAAGCTATATTGATATTCTAAATAAATATTATAAATACTATAATTCTTATAAAATAGTGAAAAACAAAAAGTACTTTGGCCAGAAAAAATAATGTGGACTTGTGAGATATAAATAGCCTTGATTAGAGTTCCTTTCAGAGTGATATTATACCAGTTATTAAAATTACTATTTTTTTTCTTTTATCTAATTATTAGGGCTTATCTCTATAGTCTATCATTTCAGTCTTAAATATAGTTTGGATTTCATCAATACACTCTTCACTGCTTCCAAAGTTCCTATTTTATTCTACATTCTAAAAAATGTTGCTTAAATGTAATAATTTATACAAGACATATAAGCATTATCTACTAAGAATAAAAAGACACAGGTCATCTCATTTTAAAAAAGAAAAGGTCAGTTTAGTCAGAATTACTGTTTCCTGGTGTTTCAAAGAAAATATAGAAGCTAAGATGACGTTGACAAATTGACACTATTTATTTAAATGGTGTAATGCAATCTACCAATACTTCTTCAATCTGCATTTTTAAAGCACTTGACCCTACCAACTAATGCAAAAAAAATTAGTCTTTTGGCTAGCTGTATTTCATAGGCAACTCAATATCATAAACTACTTTTTTGATATAATTCTATGATCTAAAGCTTGTTAGATAAAAGGATGAAATTCAACATTATTATCTTTGTTTAGCTTAATGACAAAATTTCATAAATTGCATGTTGAAAATGTATTTAAAGTTTAAATGGTACTACACTGTAAATGAAATAAACTTTTTTATAAGAAACAAATAAGAAACTGTGATTTACAACCATTCTTCTAATGATTATCTAAAATTGGGACAAAGACGATTTCTTCATAGTACACCAAAGGTGACCAAAATCAAAGTACAGGTTTCTCCTTCCTAAATGCTATATGATCAATTATCAGTTACTTATCCACTGAATGTTCAGTTATATTAAGTTATTATATTGAACTCAACAATTGTTCCCAAGGCATATAAGCACAGTGATCACCCTACAGATGATTAATTGAAATGATAATGGTTACACAGCCTGAAAATCAAATTTTTGAAGACTGGAGTTTCAAAATACTTTACATGACTATGGCTGAACTATAGACTACCTATGTAACAGTGTTGTTCAGGCTTCTGAATAAGCAGCAAATTGGGGTACTTCATGAAGAAATAAAGTTTATAAATTTTGCAAATATAGCAATATGAATAAACATTAATTTTGAATATGATTTTTCTTGAGGGTAAGAGTTTTATGCAAAAAACAATGTGATTATTGATAAGTAAGTGGATATTTTTCAACAGAAATTTTTATATATTCATATATTTCATTCTTTTGAATAGATACTTATTTGCGTATTTCAGTAGGCAATTCTGAGATAAAAATGTGCATGTGCATATTTATATATACAGCTTAAGTACGTGATTTTGTTAAATCAATAAATATCCATAATATCAATTACTTACTAAAAGCTCAGTATTTATAAAACACCTTCCTAAACATTTTACTACCCAATAAACCAGGTTCTAATTTTAAACTTCCTTTTACATAAGAAAACCTGAGGTACAGTAAAGTGATATACAAAATTTCATTATGCATTCTGAACATAAAAGCAAGGCATGTGTGAGATATCATTTGACTATCTGAACATTGTCAGTTTTAAGAAGATATTTGAAGAAACTTGGATTTCTTCACAGGAAAATATTCTGGAGATGATACTGAAAGCAAATAGAACAATATTTGTAAAGTATTGAAGTCATGAAAGTTCATACTCTATATTTACAGAAGCCCCTTTAGCAGCATAGAACAGCAAGATGTAACTACAAAAAATTACTGAGCAAGGATAATAGCGAAAAAACTTCAGAAATGAGTGAAATGGTGAAATGAGAAAGTGAGCACACCCATTGCACCTGATGGAATTCACTGTCTTTCAGAATCACTCATCTCCAGAAATCACTTTCAGGAGCAGAACAAGGCACCCTCCTCAGCTGAGGTGATTCATTAGGTGGGCCTCTCAGACTCAGCAGAACCACCCTCAAGAAGGAAAGGGGTTGGTGTTTACAGTTCACTCCTTCAAAAAGCCATTCCCAAGGCTGAAGTCACTCAGGAATTTCTATCAAATAATTCTACGAATTTTAGGGGGCCAAGAACACCATGAAATCTCTTCAGCCACATAAGTTCATTCCAGAGAAAGATAGATAGAGATGCACATGTCAGAAGCACAAGAACATGTGTATAGGGAACTTTGGAGAAAAAGTCTGACCTATAAACATCTAATAATAAGCAATTGCTGAGTAGACCAATGCAGATGCTGCTGCCACTCCTACAGACATTGTGAGTTTATACAATGGATGCTTGAAAATCTGCTACACCTCCCAATGTCAGATGTAATCCAAACCAAGAAGTTTCAGTAAGAATTTTCGCCATCTCAGAAACTTCACCAAGAAATGTTCTTTGATGCTTTAATGTTATTCTTTTTATTTTACTGATTTCATTTTATATATTGATTTCATAGAGTCCTGCACTCTATTGAAAATTATATTCCTTAATTAATTCTTATGCCTTTTTATTGATAGTTATACTAGTTGAAGATAATCACACTACTCTTTATTTTAAAAAAAGTATTTTATAGTTGTAGGTGGACACAATAAATTTATCATATTTATTTGTTTTTATGTGGTGCTGATAATCAAACCCAGTGCCGCACCCCTATTTCTTTTTTTTTAAGAGAGAGAGAGAGAGAATTTTTAAAATATTTATTTATTTATTTATTTAGTTTTCGGCAGACACAACATCTTTGTTTGTATGTGGTGCTGAGGATCGAACCAGGGCCGCACGCATGCCAGGCGAGTGTGCTACCTACCGCTTGAGCCACATCCCCAGCCCACCCCTATTTCTTTTGATTACACTCCCCTCCTTTTTCTCTCTCCTTGCTAATAACAGGCCTGTCTATTCTCTTTCCCCATTTCGTTTAGTGTTATTTCTCTGTAGTTGCTTTATGATAACAATTATGTTTTGTTTTCATTTTGTTTGCTGTGGAGGTGAAGATTGAACACAGGGGTACTCAGGTAATAAGCCATTGTCTCATTCTTGCTTTAATGTTGAGACAGATTCTTACTAGGTTGCCAGGGAGATGCTTAGTCCAGTGGTTCTAATGTCTCAGCCCTCCAAACAGCTCAGATCCCAAGGGGGTAAGGTGTGACTTTCTCCTTGGCTTTAGTCNTATGGGTGATTCAATGCTGATGGCTTAGGGTATATTCAACTGCTTTGGGGAACCACTGGGAAAAGGCAGAGGTCAGAAATTAATGGTGTGGAAAGGGAAACTGATTCATGAAAAATTATATAACGGCTTGATCTAACCATTCTTTTTTCTATTCATACTCTCTTCAATTATTTTATAGTCTAACCTTCTCTTTTCTTGCTCATCACTTTTCCATTTTTTTATTTTTGGCTTCTAGCCCTGCCCACAACCACTGTTTTTGCTAGTTTTATTTGTATGTGTGTGTATGAGTACATATTTTAGCAGTGTGTGTTTGTTTGAGCATGAGTATTCATGCTCTATTGAAGGTGCATATAGGTGACTTCTGATCTATGATTTTTTCAGGTTTGTTTTGGGTGTTTTTTGTTGTTTGTTTTAGTTTTGTTTAATATTTATTCTTATTTATTTCATATGCTACTATGTTCTTAAAGTTCAAGATTTCTTTTTCCTGGGATGTTGATTTGCTTGAATGGTTTTTTAAAATTTATTTGTGCTTTTTAGATATGCATGACAGTAGAGTGTATTTTGACATAATACTTGTATATGGAGTATAAGTTAATCTACTTACAGTCCCATTCTTGTGGTTTTACATGGTGTAGAGTTTCACTAGTGATGTATTCCTACATGAACATAGGAAAGATATGTGTGATTCATTCTACTGTCTGTCCCATTTCTGTTGTCTTCCATTCATTTCCCTTTTGCCTAATACAATAAAATTCTATTTTTCTTTCCCCATCCCTTATTGTGTTTCAGCATCCACATAGCAGAGAGATCATTTGGCCTTTGGGTTTGGGGGACTGGCTTATTTCACTTAGCATGATAATCTTCAGTTTAATCAATTTACCATAAAATGCCATAATTTCATTCTTCTGTATTGCTCAGTAATATCTATATATGTGCCACATTCTCTTTATCCACTAACATATTGAAAGGCACCTAGTTTGGTTCACTAGCTTAGTTATTGTGAATTGAGCTGATATGAATATTGATGTGGCTACATTACTAGAGCCTGCTGATTTTATGTCTTTTGGGTATATGCTGATGAGTGGGATAACTGGGTCAAATGGTGGATCCATTCCAAGTTTCCTGAGGAATCTTCATACTGCTTTCCACAGTGGTTGCACTAATATGCATTCCCACCAACAATATGTGAGTGAACTTTTCTCCCTACATCCTCAACGACATTTACTGTTACTCATACACTTGATAATTGACATTCTGACTGGAGTGAGATGAAATCTTAGGGTAGTTTCAGTTTGCATTTTTCTAATTGCTAAAGATGTTGAATATTTTGTCATATATTTGTTGGTCATCCATGTTTATTCTTCTGTGAAGTTTCTGTTCAGTTCTTTTACCCATTTATTGATTGGGTTATTTATTTTAATTTAGTGTTAGGTTTTTTAGTTACTTGTATATCCTTGAGATTAATGCTCTAAGTTACAAGTGGCAATGATGTTTTCCCATTTTGTAGGCTCTCTTCACATTCTTTATTTTTTTCCTTTATTGTGAAAAAACTTTTTAATTTGATCCCACCCCAATTATTGATTCTTGGTTTTACTTCTTGCACTTTAGGAGTCTTGTTGAGAAATTCAGTTCCTAAGCCAACATGTTGAAGATTTGGTCTATTTTTCTTTCTAATAAGCACAGGATCTATTGTCTGATGCCTCAGTCCATGATCCATGTTGTGTTGACTTTTTTGCAGTGTGAAGAGAAAGGAGATAACTTTAGTTCTAGTATATATTGATTTCCAGTTTCTGGCACGATTTGTGAAAGAGGCTGTCTTGAGTCCAATGTATGTTTATTGAACTTTAGTCTAGGATGAGATAACTGTATTTATGTGGGTTTGTCTCTGTTCCTTATATTCTATTCCATTGATCTTCCTCCCTGTCTTTGTGCAAATACCATGTTGTTTTTGTATCTCTAGGCCTGTAATATAATTTGAGGTCTGATATTGTGATGACTCCCACTTCACTTTTCTTCCTAAGAATTGTGTTGAGTATTCTGGACGTCTTATTTTTTCAAATAAATTCCATGATGGCTTTTTCTATTTCTTTGAAAAGTGTCATTGGATTATTAACAGGAATTGCATTGAATGTGTATAGTAAATTTTTCATAAGTTTGGCTAATTGTTTATCAATTTTAATTTTTCAAAGAGCCAACTTTTTATTTGGTCTTCTGAATTTTTGTTTCAATTTCATTGATTTCAATTGTTTTCTCTCTTCTATTGCTTCTGCTGTTTATTTGTTCTTTTTCTAGGACTTTGAGATATAATATTAAGTTTTTTAAATTTTCTATAATTTTAAAGAATGTACTCAATGAAATGATCTTTCCTCTTAAAATTGCCCTTATAGTGTCTCAGAGGTTTTGATATGTTGTATTGCTATTCTCATTTACTTATAAGTACTTTTTTAATTTCGTCCCTGATTTCTTCAGCTGTCCATTGTTCATTCCATAGTGTATTATTGAGTCTCCAGATATTAGAGTAGCTTTATTTTAAAAAATTTATTTTTAATTTCATCCTAGTATAATCTCATAGCATATAAGGTACTATCCCTATTTTTTTTTCTTTTTGCTAATAGTTTCTTTGTGGCTTAAACTATAAGTTGTATGCTTTTCATTTTATACCACCTTTTATAGTTATTTGTTTGGAGATTCTATCCAGTGTTAAGTGAGGTGTGTTAAAATTGCCCAGTACTATTTGAGTCTTGAAACTGATAAAGGTTTTTGATGTATGTAGATGTTCCATTGTTTTGTGTCATAAATGTTTGTTTCCTATGTCTTTTTAAAATATTTTTAGTTATGAATGGACTTTTATTATTTTTTATCTATTTGTAGATGGTGCTAAGAATTGGACCCAGTGCCTGACACATGCTAGGCAAGTGCTCTACCACTGAGCCACAACCCCAGCCCTCTTATGTCATTTTAGTATACAAGTCCCTTAAGCAATATGCAATGAACTTCTTTGTCCCTACTGATTAAATTTGTCTTGAATTCCACTTCATTGATCTGAAGATAAAAACCCCTACTTGTCTACAAGATCCATGAAAATGATATGTTTTTCCCATACTTTTCCTTTAGTTTGTGGATGTCTTTGAATATGAGGTGAGTCTCCTGGGGCCAACATATTGTTCAGTCCCGTTTTTTAATCCAATCTAACAGTCTATGTCTTTTTATTGATGAATTTAATTCATTTACATTCATTGTTGTTAATGAGATATGACTTTAATTCCATATTATTTTGATTTATTTCTTGTTTTTCATCTAAATTAGTTTCTTCTTTGATTGACTATTCTTCTACTATAATTCCTCCCATTGTTGGATTTCACTTATTTTTCATTAAATATTTTATTGAGTATGTTTTGAATGCAGGCTTTTCTAGTTATGAATTCTTTTAACTTTTATTCATCATGGAGTGTTTTTGTTTCATTATCAGTTCTGATGCTTAATTTTGCTGGGTGTAGTATTAGTAGCTGGTGTCCATGTTCTCTCAGAGCTTGGTATATATATTATTCCAATAGCTTCTTAGCTTTCAGGGTCTGAGTTGAAAAATCAGCTGAGATCCTTATCAGTTTCCTTCTAAATGTTACCTGTAATTTTTCTCAGGCAGGCTTTAAAATTCTATTCTTATTTCATATGTTAGGCATTTTCATAGTATTGTGCTTTGCTGTGGGTCTGTTATAATTTTGTATATTTGGGTTTTGGGTGCTTCCTGTATTTGCTTTTCCATTTCATTGCAAAAGTTTGAGAAATTTTCAGATATTGTTTTATTAAAAAGATTTTCCATTCCTTTGGTTTGTTTCTTTGAGCCTTTATATTTCTCAATAAATTTAAGCTTGGTCTTTTCTTAATATTCCATATTTCTTAGAAGCTCATGGTCTCTTAACATCTTTTCTTCATTATCATATTTATTTCCAAGATTATATATTTTGTCTTCATTGCCTGAAACTTTGTCTTCTATGCTTCTAGTCTACTGGTGATGCTTTCATTGCATTTGTGTTTTGGTTTATTTATTCTTCATTTTGAGGATTTCTGCTTCAATTTATTTTCAGAACCTGTATTTTTTATCGAGATTCTCTTTCACTTCCTGCATATTATCCCTGAAGTCACTCCTTACTTCCTCTTTTACATCACATATCAATTTAATGATGAACATTTTAAACTCCTCTGACTATTTTTCCACTGTGGTGTTAATGAATTATTATCGAATTATTTTGTTTTGTTTGTGGCAATTTGTCTCTTTGTTTTCTCATGTTCTTTGTTGTGTCTACCCATTTTTACAGTATAATTTTAAAGCAGTGGAATTTTTACCCTGTAGACTTATCATGTCCAGTACCTCACAGTTTAGGGGGAAAGACATAATAACAACTAATTCAAACAATTTATACCATTAAACCAAGTAGTTCTTGCTTTGGCATGTACAATGTTTATTGTCACAATACACAAAAATGATATTATCAGTTATTGTCCACAATAAAACCAGCGAGTTTCCATAAGGGATTATAATTTTAATGGATAAATAAGGATAGAAAAGAAGTAATGTAGGTTGTGATGACTGTGATGTAGGAGGAGAGAAAATTGAAGTAAATATAAAGAGTCAACGAATGATCAGTAGAGATTGGCTCTTAGCAGAGGAAAAGATACAAAGAGAATCAAGGGAAACAGATAAGTGGGAAAATGTGTAACATAAAAATTTTAAAAATTTTAGAAATAAAATAATACTAGAACAAAACCAATATACACTAATGAAACATCTTAGGCCTCAAAATCCTGACCCAAGAAAAATAACTGCCTTAAAAAATACTGGGAATGAGAATAAAATATATGTGATTATGTTCATGAACCATTCAGGTCAAAATTGAACAGAGAAGAAAAGATAAATAAATAAAAAGAAAGGATTTCAATTAAAAATTAAAGAATTCTTTCTTTTAGAGTTTAAAATTTTATCATCTTCCCTTCTCAGGTTTATTGGGTGGGGTAGCTGAAGTGTAAATTGAAATCCCATAGGTGGGATTCCTGGCAATGAGGTTTCATCATTAGGTTCCTCAGGGTGCTTCTTTGCATGTTCATCTGTCTGATGATTTTAAATCCTGGGCCAAACATTTGCTGGGATACATTTCAGGGAAGAACACCTAGGTTTTATTCGTTTGGTGGAGGGGCCAATACCTTACTGCTTACTCAGTCACTTGTGAACTTTTTGTTTACTGGACTCTGTAATTCAGACTCTGACAACAATCAATTCCTCTTGTATCTTTTCAAATTCCTGGTAAGGTGAGATTCTCCCAGCCATGCACATTTATCCCAGAAGATATTTCAAGTGGCTGGTATGGAGGGGAAGTTGGGAAACCAGATGTGTTTTTCTGACTAATGTTCCCATACATACATAAACCCTTCTTCATATTTGATATTCTCCTGGTCACTTAGGAACACTGTATGGTTTGGGTTTTCCAAGCCTGCATTTTGGGCCAAGCAAAATTGTCAGAATTCAGTTCATACAGCTGGAGCTACTAAATGATTTCTTTCTCTGTTTTTTTTTTTTTTTTTTTTTTTTTTTTTTTCTAGCAGCCAGAAGAGATGTGATTTCTTTCTTTCACAAGAATATTTTGCAGGACACCTTTCAGAATAGTCAGGAAGTGTCTGTGATCTCTGATCTCTCTGTACCCAGACATGTCTCAGACCTTCTAAAAATGTAGGTCCCCTTTAATTGATGTATCTCCCCACTATTTCATTGCAGGTACGATCACACTAGGAGGCACCACTGCTGGTGGCAGCAGCACTAGAATTTGTTCTTTATTTTGTTATGTTCAACTTCTCGAATCCCCAATCTGCTTTGAATATTCAGGATCAATTTCCAGTAAAATCTCTCCTTCTCGCATTTCTGAGAAGCTTCATGTCTGATATTGTGCTTTCACACCACAGAAGAACTAGAAAAGCAACCTTATTTAATCTTCCATTTTGTCAGGAAGTGCTTGAATTATTTTTTTGATGTTTTTAACTGTTCAATAGAGCGTTGTTCATTGTTGTTGTCTTGTTTATGATAATGCATTGACTATACTTATATTTTACATCTTTCCTTTCTGTTTGCATTTTATAACCCTCTCTTTTTTATCAACTCACTTTTTTATATCCTGCTTTTCTTCCTTTCCCCCTGTTTTTTCTTTTTCTTCTACTTTCAGACTTTATCCAAACCCTTATTTCACTTTGATTTTGTGTCATATGTTTCATAATAACAATTTAATACAAATTTTTGATCTTACTTTAGTGTATTATTTCAATTCTATTTCTTATGTATAGGATTTGCAGAAAATATTTTAACAACTTATTATATGGTTTGCTTAAGTATTTGAAGTTAGAGTTGATCATTAGCTCCCTTTGAATAAGTATAAATGATTGAATCAAACATCTAGAACACATTGACTGAACACTTAGTTATGGAGATATTTCCCTTGCATGGAACAAATACTAAAGGGTAAACAACCTAAGGAGTCCTTCAGTCAACAGTGGAAGATTCATTCCAGTAGACTGATAACTCTCAATATAGAAATACAGAAAAACATAAAAAAATTAAAGAAGTAAACTATTCTAAAAAATCCATAAACCTTCAACAACTGAATACTCAGATAACAAAATAGATGAAATGCCAACAAATTCAACATCTGAAAGTTAAAATGACTGAGGAAATAAAGCAAATATAAGACATAAACTAAGAGAGAAAATGCAGGGGATGAAAAATCATTTCTTTAAAGATAGATATTCTTCAAAATAAAAAAGCACATATTATTGAAATAAAACAATAAATTAAATTAAAATTTAATGGAAAATATTACAAACAGATTAGACAATGTGGAGGACAGTTTTCAGACCTCAAAGACAAGTTATGTAATCTTGAAAACTTAGTCATAAAT
Organism: Marmota marmota marmota; assembly: GCF_001458135.2. Lineage (NCBI taxonomy): Eukaryota > Metazoa > Chordata > Mammalia > Rodentia > Sciuridae > Marmota > Marmota marmota. Next base: position 4,518,126 of record NW_026000305.1, on the reverse strand, counting down.
AAAGTAATGGTGATGAGAGAACATGTCCAGAAAAGTAAGGAAATCTGGGAAAACATGAAGGCAAAATTTAAGTATCATTGGCATTGTGGGAGGAAATGGGATACAAATTAAAGTCATGCATAGAATTTTTAGCAAAACAATATCAGAAAAATGCCAAGACTTTGGGAATGAGGTGGAGTTCCAAGTACAGAAAATATTTAGAACTCCAAATAGATGAGATAAAAAAGACACTTTTCAACTCTTGTTATAATTAAAATGTCTAATATACAAAACAAGGATAGACATTTCAAAGCTGAAAGAGAAAAATGGAAGGTTATATGAGAAGGTAAACCAATATGAATCACTGCTGATATCTCCTCCTATACATCTTAAGCCAGGAGGGTTTGGAATAATATCTAAAATGTCTAGAAAGATAATGATTAACCAATCAAAATTGCTTTATCCTGCAAAACTATCCTTCAGAATTTACGAAAAAATAAAACCACCTATGATAACTATGATCTAAAGCAATTCATATCTACTAAACTGGCACTACAGCAAATATTTAAAGAAATATTTAATGCAGAGGAAATGCAAACCAAATTCCCAAGAAAGCAAATGATTGTATCCTACCATAAAAGAAGGTTTGCAAAGGAAAGCCAAGTGTGAACATGATAGAAATAAATCAAAATTACAAGAAATATGGAATACAAATGGTCCCAAATTTCCAATTAAAGTACATAAACTGACAGTGTGGGTTAAAAAGGGACACAGCCACATCAATGTTTACAGCAGCACAATTCACAATAGCTAAACTGTGGAACCAACCTAGATGCCCTTCAATAGATGAATGGAAAATGAAAATGTGGCATATATACACAATGGAATATTACTCAGCAATAAAAGAGAATAAACTCGTGGCATTTGCAGGTAAATGGATGGAGTTTGAGAAGATAATGTTAAGTGAAGTTAGCCAATCCAAAAAAACAAACAAAAAAGCAAATGCCAAATGTTTCTCTGTTATAAGGAGACTGATTCATAATGGGATAGGAAGTTGAAGCATAGGAGGAATAGACAAAACCTAGATAGGGTTAGGGGTTTGAGGGGAAGGGAGGGGGCATGGGGTAATTAATTATGGTGGAATGTGATGATCATTATTATCCAAAATACATGTATGAAGACACAAACTGGTGTGAATATTCTATGTATACAACCAGAGATATGAAAAATTGTGTTCTATATATGCAATGAGAATTGTAGTGCATTCTGCTGTCATATATAAATTTTAAAAATCCATAAAAGAAAAAAAATCAAGACTAAACCACATTTTTATAAGAGACTTGACTAATAGGTAATGCCATTCATAAATTGAAGGTGAAATTTGAAAAAAAATGTGTACCATTAGTATAATCAAGCAGGAGCAGCTCCTCCTCATATATCTGAAAAAGCAAACCTGAAAAGCAAACCTCACTTCAAAATTAATCAGAAGATAGAAAGTAGTTAACTTTATACTGTTAAAGGGGTCAAACCAACAAGAAGATATAACAATTGTAAATATTTATACCCCAAATATCATTACACCTACTTATATAAGCAAACACTAATTGACATAAAGTAACAGATTTGAACACAATAATACTTGTTGATTTCAGAATGACTGTCTCCCAATGGATATATCATCCAGGCATATCCTAAGAAAAGGTTGTTCAGACCTAAAAAACACTGTCAAAAAATGATCTTAACAGACATCTATAGGATACTTTATCAGTGAACAACCAAATTAACTTTATTCTTAGCTGCACGTGGAACTTTCTATAAAATATACTATATTTAAGGAAACAAAGCAAAACTTTGTAAATATAAAACAATAAAAACACTTTTATATATCACCAAATTATAATAGAATGAAATTAAAATTGATGAAAAGACCCAAACCAGAAATTATTTTAGCATATGAAGATTCGATAACACCCTTTTGAATGAAGAGTAGATTAGAGAAAAATTCGGGGAGAAATAAGAATAATAGAAAAACAACATAGAAATACAATATGTCAAAATCCTTGGAACATTATGAAAAGGGTTCTAAAGTATAACATTGAGTGCCTACATAAAACTAATGATCCAAATAAACAATGCAATGTTACATTTCTTTTTTAACACTTTTTAATACATTAATTTAATTAATTTATTTTTAAGTGGTCCTGCTGAGGACCAAACCCATTGCTTCACATGTGCTAGGCATGCACTGTGACACTAATTTATAGCTTCAGACCCCTTTTTAACATGTTTTTAATCATACATTTTTTTTCACAAAACATTTTATCAAGCATGCTACCACTGAGCCACAATTGCAGCCCTGTAATATTACATTTTAAAGCACAAGAAAGCAAGAACAATTAATTCAAAAACCAGTAGATGACAGAGAATTGTTGAGATTGGAGCCAATATTAATAAAATTGATAATAAATAAACAATATAAAGGTCCAACACAGCAGAGTTGGATTTTTGAAAGAATAAACATTAATAAATGCTTAGCCAAACTAACCAAAAGAATGAGGAAACCCCATTCAAAAAATTAGAAATGTAAAAGAAAATAACACCAGAGACATTACTGAAATTCAGAGGATCATTAGGAATTAGCTTGAAAACTTATATTTCAATAAAGTTGAAAAATCTACAAGATATTGACAAATGTCTGCACAAAAATTATCTACTCAAATGAATTAAGAAGACCTAGAAAATCTCAGCAGTCCAATATCAAGCAAGGAGACTGAAGCAGTAATAAGAATCAATCCAAACAAAAAGACCCAGTACCAGATGGATTCCCAGCTGAGTCCTATCATAACCTTAGGAAACAATTAATACAAATCTTCCTCATATCATTGTGTGAAATAGAAACTTAACAATCCAAAATTCATTCTATGAAAATAAAATCACCCTGGTAACACAGATAAAACACATCAGGGAAATTATATTAGAGATCAATATATCCCTTGTAAATGTAGATGGATAAATCTTAATTCAGTATTAACAATCTACATTCAAAAGCACATAAAGAAAATTGTGCACTTTGATGAAGATGGTTTTATTTCAGGGAGGCAAATTTGATTCAACATATGCAAACCAATAAATACAATTTGTCACATAAATATTATTAAGTAAAAATATCACATTATCATATTAATAGATTTGACATATCCTGAACTGACTTGTGTTAAAACAATGGAGAAACTAGTGAAAGAAGAAACTTACCTTAATATTATAAAGGCCATATATAAAAAGCCTAAAGCCAACATTATACTGAGAAAGAAAAAATGGAAACATTTACACTAAAACCAGGAACTAGACAAATATGTCCACTCTTACCTCTCTTACTATTCCACATATTTCTTGAAATTGGAGCCAGTGAGATCAGGCAGAAGAGAAAAAATTTAAAGGTGTACAAATAGGAAAAAAATAAATCAATTTATTTCTCCTTGCTGATGAAATGATTCTATGCATGAAAGATACAAAATAATTCATGAAAAGAACTCTGGAGTTGATAAACAAATCCATGAATATATCAGGTTATAAGATCAAAAAAACAAAAAAAACAAATTTTCTGTACTCTAATTTTTAATATGTTGAGAAAAAATCAAAATAATTCTATAAAAAATATGCTACAACATACTTGGAAATCTTACCAAGGTGGTGAAATGCCTCTACAGTGATAATTTCAGAATATTGAAGAAAGAAATTGAAGAAGACCTTAGAAGAAGGAAAGACAAACCATGCTATTGAATAGGCAGAATTAATATTGTCAAAATGACGGTATTTCCAAAAGTGACATACAGATTCAACATAATCACCATCAAAATACCATGACATTCTTAACAAAACTATAAAAACAATCATAAAATTTGTATGTCATTCATTCTCTTTTTCATTAAAGAGACCCAGAATAGTCCAAGCAATAGAGAGCAATGAGAGTGATGCTGATGGCATCATAATACCTAATCTGAAATTATACTACAGAGCTATAGTAACAAAAAGAGCATAGTAGTAGCAGAAAAACAAACATGAAGACCAATGGAACAGAATAGAACAGAAAGATAAAAACCTACATAGCTACAGTCATCTTATTCTTGATAATGATGCCCAAAACATTAACTGAATGAATGATAGCATTTTTAACAAATTGTGTTGAGAAAATTGAGTCTCCATATGTATAAAGAGGAAACTAGATTCCTGTCTCACTCTGTACAAAAATCAACAAAACATAGATCAAATTACTAAGAATTATACCAGAAACAATGCAACTGCAAGAAAAAGCTCATACATTAAGTTTCCAACATACTGGTGCATACAATGACTATCTTAATAAGACTTTTACAATTCAAGAAATGAAACCAGGAATCAAGAAATGTGATGGCTACAAATTAAAAACCTTTTGCACAGCAAAGGAAACAATGAAGTACATAAGGAGAAAGCCTAGAGAATGGGAGAAAATCTTTGTCAACTAATCCTTCTAAAGAATATTAGTATTCAGAATATATAAAGAACTAAAAAACTTAACACCAAAAACCAAAATCAAAACAAACTCATGCTGGGCCTAGTGGTGCATGCCTGTAATCCCAGTGGCTGGGAGTTTGAGGAAGGAGGATCGAGTCCAAAGCCAGCCTCAGCAAGGGGGAGGCACTAAGCAACTCAATGAGATCCTGTCTCTAAATAAAATACAAAATAGGGCTGGGGATGTGGCTCAGTGGTTGAGTGTTCCTCAGTTCAATCCCTGGTACAAAAAAAAAAAAGACACACAATCAAATAATCAACAAAACATGGAAAGTGTTCTCTGTTTTTTTTCTCAATTAATAAATAGAAAAATTAAATAAAGACATTTCTTTAAGAGAATAACAAATTCATATACTTTGGCCAATAAATATATTAAAGTTTGTTCACCATCCTTAGCAATCAAGGAATTGCAAATAAAAACTACACTGAGATTTCATCTCACCCCAGACAAAATGGCAACCATAAAGAATACAAATAATAAATTCTGGCAAAAATGTGGGGTGGGGGAAATGTACACTCATGAATTGTTGGTGGAATATTGATTAGTACAACCACTTTTCAAAGCAATACAAAGATTCCTCAAAAGTCTTGTAATAGAACCACCATATGACCCAGTTCTTTATTTAAAGAAATAAAATCAGTGAATTATAATGATAGATACATTCCAATATGCATAGTAGCAAAATTCACAATAACCAAATTATCAAACTTTAGCCTAGGTGCAACTCAATAGATTATTGGATAACAATATTTTTATATGCACAATAAGTTTTATTTTCAGTCATAAAGTAGAAAGAAATGTTCTCATTTTGGAGGGAGGAAATTGTTGGAACCAGAAAACATCATGTTGAGTGAAATAAGCTGTACTCAAAAATTCAGGGGAATAATGTTGTTTCATATGCAGAAGCATGAGAGAAATATGATTATTTTTAATGAGAAATACTGTGAAAAGTTTATGAAGGACCGTGGAATATAAGAAGGAAATTAATGAGAAAGGAGAAGGGATGGCAAATAAAAATAAGAAAATGTGCCAAACTGTATTAAAAATAAGAAAATGTGCCAAACTGTGTTATGTGAATATTTAATTATATCCAATTTCATATATAATTATAAAAAACTAATTAAAAATAAATTTAAAAGAGGAAGATTAATAGCAAATGGGGTCAATATAAGGGAGAAGAGGTATTAAGAAGATAGTACTGGGTACTGCAATGGAAGAAATTATGTTACATGCAGGAGGTTCAAACTATATAATTACAATGCACTAAAAATGAGTACAGGAGAATCAAGCTGGTGGTGGTCACAGCACAGTGTAACCACAGAGAGGAGAGATAACACAAGGTGAAAAAGGGAAAAATGCAATAGACCCATTTGAAATGAGTCACCTGTAGAATAAAAAGACAGTCAAAATTTAACTGATCCAGAGGCCTTGTAAGCTGGTGTTTGAAAGTGCTCTCTGTTTTTCAACCTACAAGTAGAAATATGAGGCTCAAAGTCATTCTTATGGTGATCACCCTGGAGCCTTCTACTTTAGCAATCCAGAAGATCATAGCAAGCAATTCACACAATTTCTTATCCAAAGCCTAGTATGTGACCTAGGGTAATCCTGATATGCCTAGAACAAGATTGAAAGAGGCACAAAGATAATTTTGTCCATAGGGATTCAGATCATGAATATGTAGGGAAATTCACCTTTTTTTTTTCATTTTTTAGATACCAGGGATTGAACCCAGTGATGCTTAACCAACTGTACCATATGTCCAGCTCTTTTTATTTTATTTTTTATTTTGATACAGGGTCACACAAAGTGGCTTAGGGCCTCACTACATTTCTGAGTATGCTCTCAAACTTGTAATTCTTCTGCTTTAGCCTCCTGAGTTGCTGGGATTACAAGCACATGCCACCATGCCCACAAGTAATGATGCTTTTTTCCCCTTGAGTTTTGCAGTTCATGCCACTAGCTAAAGAGTGTAAGGGAACCAAATGTCGCCCCCCCCCCCCGCAACAAGGGTACGGAGGAGACCCCCCTGTCCTCTCCAAAGCACCAGCTGTCAGAACCGCCCTCCGACAGGGATAGTGAAGCGCACTAGACCAGCTAGTGTCTCCTGGGCTGAGTGAGAGGGTAAGTATCAAGACCCGGCCGCTATCGGCCGCCACCCAACCTGGCCCACACAATCACACCCAGTCAGGAGATGAGTCAACCACTGTGAAGGTGCAATAATCTCAACTTTATTGTGTCAGGGACAAGGTTATATAGTGATAGGAAGGACTAAGAAGAGACAGTAGCGAGAACCAATAAGGAGCAGTTACATCACTATCATTAAGAGGCCTAGACAGATTTCAGATTAAACCATTAGGCGGGACTAAAGTCAAAAACCCGCTTGCAGGCTAAAAACCCGGGAACGCCAATCCAGCCAGGTCACATATACGAAAATGCTAACCCATGAGGCAGCCTCAGCCAACACCCAATAATGGCCGCAGTTCCAAGGGAGGTAAAAGGTCCCAACAACCAAATAAGTGGACATGATTACATTTATAAACTGAGTCTTGTACGGCCACATCTGGTGAGGTTGCTGGGTCTTTGAGATCTACTGTGCAGTCTCCAACCAAGGTGGGTGGTTAATCCCACCTTATTAGTATGGTTCTCAGAAGGCCCCTGAAATTGCATTGCCCAGCAGAAATAGGTATCTGTCTATCTCAGGAGTGTGTGGATCTAACATTTTCAGAGTAGATACCACCTTGCAATGGTCAAAAGTTTCAATCAAAGCTGAATCCCAGCTACTGGAATTTCTCATTTAGAACTTTGCAAAGCCTCACCCTGGGATTGCATCAACCTAGTATGTCTGTATAAAATTCCAATAGAGGATACTTAGCAGTCTATCCCATTTGTACTGCTATGCAGGGAAGCTGACAGCCATTTCAACCAGATTCAGTTTCATGACACTCTAGTCAGAAGCTTTATGAGCATCACAAAAGAAGATAAGTTTTAATAACCCAAGCCCAAGCTATCTGTAAAGTGTGAATAAACCAAGAATAAATGGAATAAAAGAAAATTTGGTATAGACAGATAATGTGCATATTTTTCCAGAGTTTCATATTTTTTTTCTTTTTTATCTTTTTAGTGTCCTTTTAAAATTTTATTTATTTTTTAAGAGTTAATTTTTGTAGTTGTTAATAGTGTGTTGTTTTAATTGAAGGCCTTCCTTTGTTTCTTCTCTTCTGGAAAAATGAATAAAACAAAATTTTCCAAAGAAAAAAATACAAATGACCAACATATAAATGGAAATAATGTTCCACATTTTAGGCGATCAAGAACATGAAAACCAATAACACTGAGATCTCACCTCACTCCAGTTGGAATCACAATCGTCTGGAAAATAAATAATAATAAATGGTGCCAAAAAGTAAGGAAAATGGAACATTTTTACATCACTGGTGGAAGTTTAAATTAGGACAAGCACTATGGAAATCACTGTGGGTGTTGTTTATAAGATTAGGAATGGATTCCCATATAATCAAGCTAGACCACCCCTTGGTATTTATCCAAAAGAATTAAAGTCAACCTACTATAGCATTATATGCCTACACAAGTTTATAACCCCCATCAATTCACAAATCTAAATTATGGAACTATTTACCTAGTCATCAATAGATCAGTGGATTAAGAAAATGTGGTGTATATACAAAATGTGTTGTATTTGGCATAAAAAATGAAATTATGTCATTTGCCAAAAATGTTTAAGAAACTTGAAAGAATTCTGAGTTTGGCTTACTTCAATTTTAAAAAAAAATTCTTAAGTGAAGTAAACCAAACTCAGAATTTCAAGTAAAGTATGATTTTCCTCATATGTGGAAACTAGAGAGGAAAAAAAAAGAGGGGTGAATCATGAAAATAGAAGAGAGATTAGTAAGAGAAGGTAACCAGAGGGACAGAGTAGAGTAAGGAAAAGGGTAGTATTGGGGAGTAAAATTAACTGAATTATGTTAGGTCCATGTACAAATATGTAAGAACAAATCTCACTATTATACATTATTATAGTTCCCTAATAAAATATTAATAAATAATATAATTTATTATTTCACATTTCATACTTGATATTTGAGGGAATTATATAATTCATATAAAATAATATAATAGTTCATGTCACAAACAGTACTGGTGATAATTATAGTTCCCCAATAAATATTAATTAATTATAAAATATATAATTCATAATTTCACATTTCATACTTGGTATTTGAGAGTTTTATATAATTAAAATAAAATAATAGAATAGTGCATGGCACAAACAGTACTGGTGTATCCTAAAGGGATTGAGATAATATTATAGAACAATGTTATTAAGCACAAGAACAGCCGTTTCCCCCAAGTATGGACCAGTTCTTTAGTGGGAGAGTCTTCCCCAAATGAGGAAAATATAAGTGGGAGGCGCTAACAGCCTACAGTGAAACTATGTTCGTATGCTTGAAGATTTTGCTACTAGGGTATCCTGAGGCTTTTTAGGACCTGAGTCCAGTTGAGTAATTATTTGAGATTATAACATTGCATTCCTCCAGAGAGTAAATCCAGTAATGCATTATCTTCTTTCAACCAGGTTACTGCCCTGGTGCAATTCAGAGATCAAACCCACCAGTTCCACACACCATTTATGTGCTTATCTTATCCTCTCAGGTCACTGGGACTGGCTCCATCACCATGTGGCATACAGAGATTATCACATTCAAAATGAATAAGCTGGAAAGGCTTGAGTGTCTTCATCCTTGCACAGTTCCTAGTGACTGAAATGCAAACACAAAATAAGATGTCCCTCACTTATCTGAGCATCCAGCACAACACTGTCAATTGAATCTAACAGCTATGCTATGCACAAGCAGGAACTCACATACCTGAGAAAAGTGAATGACCACATCCCTGCACAATCTACAGAGACCAACAAGTGTACCCATACCTAGAGGCACTCTGCTATTGGTACCATTCAAGCAGCAAAACACAAGCTAGGATCCACCAGCAGTAGCTATACACTTTCATAGTCTATGGGACTCATCTGTGCCCTACTTCCACTAATATGTGTGTCACACTATAGCACCATAGGAAAATTTGTGTGACCCCATGCATACACAGCCCACAGAGACTGACAGGTGTATTCCTTTTCCCACATGATTGTATGGCATTGAATATTACTCGGCCATGTTACACCTCCACTGCTGTGTGTACCATATCTGTTTGGGCTACTTAAACTTCTCCATCTTTATGTGACCTTTGGAGCTAGATGGGCTCTAACTGTGCTGTAATATGCAGCACACTTAAAACCATTAATTATGCCTGAAGTTATAAGACTATATTATTGCACCAAATTGGAGACAAATTGAATGTAACTTACCAGATTTATACCTTATGACATATCTGTAGGAGAAAGTGTTTTACCACAAAACCCTCCCTATACAATTGGTATACATGACTGATTCAACAGATATGCAAACAGTATCCTAAGGACACAAGAGACAGGAAAAATCAAGGTAGTAGCATGCCTATAAAGGAACAGATCCTGAGGAACAGATTATTGATGAATTGGCCAACAACAACAAAAGTTGATATACAGAATGGCAATGGGAAATATAAGAGTACAGAAAAAGAAATCAATGAAATTATGGAATCAATTGATAACATAAGTGAGAAATTCAGCAAAAAGAAAGGTCATGAAAAAGAGTCAAATATAAAACTGGGAAATGAAGAAATTTATAAGCCAAATAAAAATTGAGTTGAAAGTCTCAAAAAGCAAACTGTATCAAGAATAAAAAGAATATGTGAATGTTAAAATATAACAAGTCAAACAAAAAATAAAATAAAAATAAAACAAAATACATGGAGAAAGAAACCAAGACTTATGGGAGAACATTTAATTAATAAATATTAAAAAATTGGGGTTCCATATATTAAAGAGAAGAGAAAGGCATTCAAAGCCTATTCAAAACTAAATAATAGTAGAAAGTTCACTTGATCTTGGAAAAGATAAGGACTTCCATATACAGGTAGCCCATAGAACCTCAAGTAAATATGACAAAAAATGTATGTGATATTATAGATATATTGTCATATATGTAAGAAAAATAGCATTCTATAGTCAACAAGGGAAATTGCCAAGTCACATTTCAGAAAATCACCATTATATTAACAACACACTTCTTAGAAGAAACCTAATAGATCAAAAGAAAGTTTAATAATATATTACAGGTTCTGAAAGAAAAAAAACACTAGAGAAAAATATTGTAGACATAAAAGCTATCAATCAAAAATGAAAAAAAGGATAAAGAGACTTTCCAGGAGAAGCAAACTCTAGGGGAGTTCATGACAATTAGAAAGACTTTACAAAAAAATGGTTTAAGGGAGTTCCACAAACAGAAAAGAAAGAAACATATTACTGTCATCAAAACATGTAACAATATAAAATACATTAGAAGAGCAAATACAAAATGGAGAAATAAAAAAAATCAAAACTTAGCAATAAACAAAACCATAAAGTTGTACAATAAAAAAGAAAGAAGAGAAAAATATATGTAATACAACCAGAAGAAAATTAACATAATGACAGGAATCTATCATGAAATATCAATAAAAATATTGAACATAAACTAACCCCATTCAGAATGTACAGATTGGCTGAATAGACAATAAGACTAAAACCCCAAATTATACCGTCTATAACAAACTCACTTTACCAGTAAAGGCATACCTGGAATGAAAGTGCAAAAATGAAAAAAGGTATTCCAAAGGAAGGAAGGAAGGGAGGAAGGAAGGAAGGAAGGAAGGAAGGAAGGAAGGAAGAAGAGGAATATGTATAATTGTATGAAACAAAATAGACTTAAAACAAAAACTGTAAGAGAGGCAAACAATTCACCATATGGTCATTAAAGAATCAATTCAATAACAGAAATTTGTTGTAAATATGTAATGCACATAATGCCAAAGCAACCTACTTTATGAAATAAACACTAAATCTAAAGGAAGAAGTGGAATAAAAAGCAATGATAACAGAGGACTTAAATAAAATACTTTCATCAATAAACAGATAATTCAGACAAGAAAATTAAATTTAAAAAATAACAGTTAATATATACTATAGATAAAATGGACATTACACAAATTTACAAAACGTTTTATTTTCAGCACATAAGATATTGCCTAGAATAGAACATATATTAAACAATGTAATGATTCTCAACCAATCCTACAAATTAAAAGGAGATAGTATATTTTGTTGCCACTAGAAACTAGACATGAAAAATAAGAGAAAATTTCTTAATTATACAAATACATAGAAACTTAAAAAGCATACATAAGAAACAAAGAGTTATTGAAGTAATGAAAGTGACATTTTAGAATGTCTCAAAAAATTAAAATGGAAACACAGCATACCAAAACTTACAAAATTCAGCAAAAACAGTACCAGGTGGAAATTTATAACGTTAAGTGTATAATTGAAAAGTAGAATTATTTCATTTAAAAACTAATAATCTACCTAAAGTAACTATAAAATAGAAACAAAATAAACCCAAAATTGGTAGAAGGAAAGAAATAGCAACAATAAAAGCATAAGTAAACCAGAAATCACAAAAACACTATAAAAATTCAGTGAAATGAGGAGTAAGGTTTTTGAACATTAACAAAATCTACAAAAGTTTAGCTAGAATAAACAAAAAATAGCAGGAGACTGAAAAAAAATAAAACTAAATATGAAAAATGGCATTACAATAGATAAAAAAGTAATTAAGAGAATCATTAGGGAGTATTGTGAACAACTATATGCTAATGAGTCAGAAAACACTGAAGAAATTAACAAATTGTTGTAGAAATATAAGGTACAAAAATTGGCACATGGCCACATAAATAATCTTAGTAAATTAATGATGATTAATGACAGTGAATCAGAAATAAACCCACAAACAATGGAAATCCCAGAACTAAAATACCTATTTATTCCACCAAATTTTTAAATAGGAGCTAAAACCTCTTTGTTTTCAAATGAATCCAAAAATATTGAAAGGAATGAAGCACTTCCAAACTCATTCTGAGGCAAACATTACACTGATACAAAAAACAGACAAGGTTACAGCTGTAAAAACACCAATCACAAATTTGTAAAGTACTATTTCTGCTGAACATCGATGCAAAAATTCTTTACATAATACTAGGAAAATAAATCTAACAGAATATAAAATAAATCTAACAGAATAAAAAATATTCACCATAAATATGTAAGATTTATTCCAAGGATGAAAGTGTAGATAACATATGCAAAGTAATAAATACAATGAATCACATTAACAGAATGAGTATAAAAAAATCACATGGTCAGGGCTGGGGCTGTAGCTCAGGGGCAGAGCACTTGCCTAGCATGTGTGAGGCACTGGGTTGGATCCTCAGCACCACATAAAGTAATAAATAAAATAAAGGAATTTTGTCCATCTACAACTACATTTTTTTCTTAAATCATATGGTCATCTCAGTAGATGTAGAAAAAGTATTAATTAAGCATCATTTCAAAATTAAAAATGTAAAACAATTAGGTGTGGAAGAAATGTCCTTAATTAAAAAAGGGTTATATATGATCAAACCACATCCAATATCATATTACTTGTGGTAAAGACAAAAAGGTTTCCTCCATGGTCTCAAAAAGGAAAGTATGTCTGCTCTCACCATTCCTTTTCAATAGAGTACTGAAGTTTTAACTCAGATATATTAGACAAGAGAAAGAAGGAAAAGGCATGCATATAGGAATATAAGTCAAATAATTACTGGTTGCAGATGATATGATTTTACAAAAAATTTAAAGACTCCACCAAATGCCATTAAAACTGGTAAACAAATTTAGTAGAGTTGCAGCACACAAAAAATATACAAAAATTATTAAGAATTTATAAATCAATAATAAACTTCATAAGCAAGAAACCTTGAATGTACTCCCATTCACATTAAGTTAAAAAAATACCTACAAACAAATTTAGCCAAGAAAAGAGAGAAAAATCTCTCTAAGGAAAAATATAGAACTTGATAAGAGCAATTGAAGTAGACACCCCCAAAACTGGAAACATTTCCAATGTTCATGGATGGAAAGAATTATATTTCTAAAATATTCATAATTCTCATGTTGTTGTAAAGTGCAGCAAAACAATAAAATAGTTACATATTTGCTATAGTTGCTATAGTTAAACTTTGCATATCAATAATTGACTTGAATGCATATAAATTATTTAGTAAATTAGTGGAGGGGTTACAGAATAGATAAAAGTAAAGAGAAAATCCCCAACTACATGTTGCTTATCAGAAACTCACTTCACCTCTATAAACACACAGTGAACATGAAATCATCCAAGAAGACAGTTCAAGCAAAAGAAATACAAAAGGCTTGCTTTAGGAAACGTAACTAGTAAAAAGAAAAAGTAATGAAATTTCATGGCAGAAATAAGCAAAATGGAAACTAAAATCATGACAAAAGGTAAACAAAACAAAGAGATTTAAAAAAAAATAATTAAAAAAAAAAACAAGACTCTAACTAGATCATGAAAAGCATAGGGAGAAAAATGTTGGAGCAGATGTAGGCAGAAATCCCTAACTCCTCCAGAGCCCAGAAAGGAAGCAGTGAAAGAGCAGCTCACCAGAAAAGAGGGTGACAGAATAAATACTCTAAAACTCAGTGTTAGACAATTTAAGACTTGGAGGGAGTTGGAGTTTGATTACTGAAACAGAATATTAGGACAGAAGTCCTTAATTTGCCAGGCATGGCATCAATTTCACATAATCTTCAGCTAGGGAAACTCCCCAAAAGAAATTAAAGCAACATAGATCCAAACCTTCTGAAAACAACCACTAAAACCAGAGGTAATTCAAAATGGGGTATCTCAATAACTCATCTAGAAATAACATGCAGAGGGATCACTGGTAGCTGAAAGTTACTGAATGCCCTCAACCTCACTGTGAACAAGTGGAGTGATTTGGAGTAGACTGGAGAACTTATCACTCCCAGGTATTGCTATCTCATCCAGTATTCAACATAGCCTCCATGGGATCTCAGGCAAAGATAGTGGAGCTGACATCCCATCACTATCATGGTGATAGATAAAATCCTTGTGAGCTTCACCACCCAGAATTGAGGCTTTTGTGCCTCCATATAGGTCCTTATAGAACATGCATCTGCAGGACCCACAGTTGCAAATGGTTATGAGGTGCATAGATATTACTGCCCCAAAGAGATCACAGTAGAGGTGAGTGAATGTATGTGATGTATGACTACAGGCATTAAGAGCTCAAACACAGGTGGGCAAATTGACTCTTTCCTAGTTACAGAAATGGTACACTTGAATCTATAACAGCCTGGGCAGAGGTTTCTGTACCACAGATAGCCCACGCAGAATCTGGACCCAAGAACCCCATGGTTGCTGCAGCTACCATGTTCTTAGATAGTATCACTAGAGAGGAGACTCAGCAGAAGGGAGTTGACACCAGCAATTCACAACCATGGATAGTGGGAGCTTAGAGGCAGATGGGACAATTGACTATATTCCAGTTATAGGGATGATACCATTGTGATCTGAATCAGTCAGGGGAGGTACTTGTGCAGCATAGACTATCCACTAAAGGCTTTCAGTCAAGGTCCCATGCTTCCAGACAATCACCAGCTTCAATGGCTGTAAAGAGGACTTTATGGAGGGAAGTGAGTTCATTGCATCTCATAGCAATCAGAGAATCAGCCCTGAGTCCAACATCCTAAGTTCCTGCTCCCAATATAAACAGTCACAGATGCAACACAAGCACCTTCTGGCATGCAGCATCAGGCCCCTTGACTGTGAAGAAGAACTAAGAAATCCATAGCAATTAGGGAAGTAGCTCCTGTGCCTCAGCACTTCTTGGAGGATCCAAAGCTAAAGGGTAATTGGCATCACGTAAAGGTCCAAATCTGGATGAAATCAAAACCAAGAAGACTCAATAATAATTTTCTTCATCTTGGCAAGGTTTAGTACAAACAGCACTATTGTCAATTTTAATT
>NW_026000305.1:4493668-4500370 GCF_001458135.2 Marmota marmota marmota | reverse complement strand
TGTATATATATATATATATATATATATATATATATACAAAAAAAATTGAATATTATTTAGCTATAAATAAGGATTCCTTTAAGATATTTGCAACTAAATGGGTGGATCTGGAGACTGTCAAACTAAATTAAATAAGCCAATTTATAAAAACCAAAGGTCAAATGTTTTCTTTGATATGTGAAAATTAAATGACAATAAAGGGCAGTAGGGGAAGAAGATATGTTCAGTGGATTAGACAAAGGCAAATGAAAAGAAGAGAGAGAGAGAGGAATAGGAAAGACAGTATATTAAATCTAATATAATTTTCCCATGCACATGTCTGAAAATACCAAAGTGAATCTCACCATTATATTGGCACACAAGAATAGGATCCTAATTAGAATAAGATACATTCCACACTTTTATAATTTTATCAAAATGGATTCTTCTGTCATTTATAACTAAAAAGAACAAATAATAAATAATTAAATACTATGGCCATATACGTTAAAATTATCTGAAATAAAAATCGACACAGATTCCTATCTCCCAAATTAAAACTATTCTGAAATTTCATCTCATTATAGGTAGAATGTCAATTATAAAGAGCACAAGCCCCAATAAATTTGGCAAGGATGTGGGGAAAAAAGGTACACTCAGACATTGCTGGTGGGACTGCAAATTGGTGCAACCACTCTGGAAAGCAATATGGATATTCCTCAGAAAACTTGGAATGGATCCACAATTTGATCCAGTTATCCCACTCCTCAGTTTATACCCAAGGGAATTAAAATTGGTATAGTACTGAAATGCATCCACATCAATGTTTACAGCAGTTCAATTCACAATAGCTAGACCATTGAACCAACCTAGAAGCCTTTCAGCAGACATATGGATAAAGAAAATGTGGTATAGATACAAAATAGAATATTAGTCAACAATAAAAAATAATGAAATTATTGCATTTGCTGGTAAATGGATGAAATTGGAGCATATTATGCTAAGTGAAATAAGCCAATCCCATAAAATCTCTTGTATGTGGATGTTCACAATAAGAGGGCGGTCTTTAGGGAAGAATAGAAGTATTTCGTATTAGAAAAAGGGGGATGAAGGGAAGGGAAAGTGAATGGGAATAAGAAAGTAGAGTGAATCAGACATATATGCATATATAATTATACAACCATTGTAATTGTACAACCAGAAGACTTTGAAATTATACACCACATATGTATAATATGACAAAATACATTCTACTTTCATGTGTAACTAATTAGTACCAATTTAAAAAAATCAATATAGCCACCCCTTTTATAATAACAACAAAAATTTAAAAACTTAAGAAAGAACTTAGCCAAACATATGTAAAAATTCTAGAAGAAAAATTATAAAATACTGGTGAAAGAATTTGAAAAAGTCAAAAATATATTGTTAATATAAAATTAATGTTGTTATAATGTACCAAGTCCATAAACAGAATCAATGTAACCTCTGTAAAATTACAAATAATATTCTTTAAGTAAAAGTAACAAAAAATTCTAAAATTCATACCAAATTACAAAAAAGTGCAAACACCATGTTAAACATACACAACAAAGCAAATGGCTTGTTTCCAAAATATAGTAAAAAATCATAGCAATCAAAAGAGTATGAAATTCCCATGAATGCAAATAGAACAATGAAGTAGAAAACAGATCTGGAAACAAACTCATACATCTAGAACCTACTTATTTTCTATAAATCTGATAATTAAACTAATTGGAGAAAGACACACTTTTATAAATTTTACTGAGAACATTTGTTTTTCTTTTTTTTGCATTATAATGCTTATTACACATATAGAGCACAATTTTTCATCTCTATGGTTGTATATAAAGTATGTTCACACCAATTCATTTCTTCACACATGTACTTCAGATAATGATGTCCATCACATTACACCATCCTTGCTAAACCCCTGGCCCTCCCTTCTGCTCCAACCTCTCTGCCCTATCTAGAGTCCATCTGTTCCTCCCATGCTTCCTCTCCCTACCCCACTATGAATCAGTCTCCTTATATAAGAGACAAAAATTGCATTTTTTTTTTTTTGGATTTGGCTAACTTCACTTAGCATTATCTTCTTCAAAGGCATCCATTTACATGCAAATGCCATGATTTTAATCTCCTTTATTGCTGAGTAATATTCCATTTTGTATATATGCCACATTTTAAAAATCTATCTACTGAAGGGCATCTAGGTTAGTTGCACACTTTAGCTATTGTGAATTGTGCTGATATAAACATTGATATGACTGTGTCCCTTTAGTATGCTGTGTTTAAGTCCTTTGAGTATAGACTGAAGAGAGGGATAGCTGGGTCAAATGGTGGTTCCATTCCCAGTTTTCCAAGGAATCTCCATACTGCTTTCCATATCCGCTGATCCAATTTGCAGCCCCACCAGCCATGTATGAGTGTACCTTTTACCCCACATCCTCGCCAACACTTATTGTTGTTTGTCTGCATAATAGCTGCCATTCTGAATGGATTCAAATGATATCTTAGAGTAGTTTTGATTTGCATTTCTCTAATTTCTAGAGATGATGAACACTTTTTCATATATTTGTTGATTGATTGTATATCATCTTCTGAGAAGTGTCTCTTCACGTCCTTGGCCCATTTATTGATTGGGTTATTTGTTTTTTTGGTGCTTAGCTTTTTGAGTTCTTTGTATATCCTAGAGATTAGTGCTCCATCTGATATGAGAGGAATAAAAATTTACTCCCAAGATAAAGGCTCTCTATTCACCTCTCAGATTGTTTCTTTTGCTGAAAAGAAAATGTTTAGTTTGAGTTCATCCCATTTATTGATTCTTGGTTTTAATTCTTGTGCTATAGGAGTCTTGTTAAGGAATTTGGGGCCTAATCCCACATGATGGAGATTAAGGCCTACTTTTCCTTCTATTAGATGCAGAGTATCTGGCTTAATTCCTAGGTCCTTGATCCATTGTGAGTTAAGTTTTGTGCATGGTGAGAGACAGGGGTTTAATTTCATCTTGTTGCATATGGATTTCCAGTTTTCCCAGAAACATTTATTGAAGAGGCTATCTTTTCTCCAATGCATGTTCTTGGCACCTTTGTCTAATATAAGATCATTGTAATTTTGTGGGTTAGTCTCTGTGTCCTCTATTCTGTACCCTTGGTCTACCAGTCTCTTTTGGTGCCAATACCATGCTGTTTTTGTTACTATTGCTCTGTTTACTGATAACTTTTGATAGCCACATTTAGATGCATGAAACCAGATTCCTATCTCCCACAATTTACAACCATCAACTCAAAATGTATATATATACTTTTTTATATTTATACACAAACACGTATACTCATACAAATATATGTACATATATTCCTATGCTCTATAGATGTGTGTATATATATACATATAAGTATACAATATGTATATATTTTATATATAAATATATGTGTATAATATATAATATATAATATTTTTATAAAACTATATATATGTACATATATATGTATTTCAACATATACACACATATATGCATATAAAACAAATGCTTGTATGAATGAAGAGAAAGGGGAATACTCATATACTCTTAAAACATTAGCAGTAATAGTCTTTGGTGTGCATGTATATTACTGCAATCATTTTGTACAACATAGAGATTCTTCAGAAAATTACATATAGAGTTTGTAATTGATCCAGAATTCTCACATCTGGGTATATATCCAAAGGAATTAAATTCAATAATAAAAAAGTCAACTTCACTCCCATGTATATTCCATGTTTATTTACAATATCAAAGATAAGATTATCTTGGTTTCTGTAAATGGAATCAATCTTGGTTTCTGTAAATGGATTAAAGGATAAATGATGTGTGGTACATACACATAACTGAATAATATTCAACCAAAAAATTGAATCCTCTCTTATTTGTAGCAAAATGTATGGAAATAGAGAATTCTATGTTAAGCAAATTACACCAGACACAGGAAAACAAATGCCATGTTTTCTTTTCCTGTTGATGCTAAAATGTTGACCTAAACATAGAATCATGATTATCAGCATCTCTGAAGGATGACAAAGATGAAGGACTGGGGAGAGGTTGAGTAATATGCAGCAATCCATAGCTAGAAAAAAATAATTTCTGGCATTCCACAACACAGGTATGTGAATATATTTCACAATAACCTATCTTGCCCTTTATAAATATCTAGATGAGAGGAGTTAAAAGTTTTGAAAGAATGAAATAATTTTAACAGAAATGATAATTAATATCATTTGGTCAGCTCATACTGTAAATATATTGAAATATACATTGTTCCCTATATATATGTACAATTATTGTGTATAATTCCAAACTTTAAAGAGAAATGAGGGGCTGGGGATATGGCTCAAGTAGTAGCGCGCTCGCCTAGCATGCGTGAAGCCCTGGGTTCGATTCTCAGCATCACATAAAAATAAAGATATTGTGTCCACCTAAAAAACCCAAAAACAAATATTAAAAAAAGAGACATGAGATATTCCTTAATGAAATTTTACACATCAAGATGGATAATTTAAAAAAACATAAGTTTTGGTGAGGCTTTCATGAAATTTGAACACTTGTACACTCTTGCTAAGAATTTAAAATGGTGTAATAATATGAAATACAGTATGGGGATTCATAAAAAATTACAAATTCTACCACATGATTCATTAGTCAATTCCAGTGTAAGGTATATATCCAGAAGAATTTTATCAAGATCTCAAACAAGTATTTGCACTTTTATGTTTATTACAGCATTATTCAAAATATTCAGCCTTTGCAATAAAAGTTTTATTCCGCTTTTTCACACCTTTGACTAAAATTATGGAAAATAGAAATTTCAGAGGAGGAAAATTTTGTTTGGGAACTTATGGTTTCAGTGTTATCAGCCCATAGACAGCTGGCTTCAACCCTTAGGGCTTGAGGCAAGGCTGAACATCAAAGCAGAAGGGTGAGGTAAAGGAAAGTGTTTCAAGACAGAGCTCCAAGAACCTAAGAGAATCTGCACTCACGATATACAAAATATATACCCAAAAGGGAAGCATCCCCCAAAAAACATCTCTTACAACATACCCTACCTGTTTCAGTTAACACTCAGTTACTCTCTTTTAGGGGATTAATTCACTAATTGTTTAAGGCTCTCACAATCCAATAATTTTTCTTCTTAACCTCTGGAATTGTCTCACACATAAGCTTTTGATGGACACCTCATATCTAAACTATAAGAAATGTCCATAGGCAGAGAAGTAAAGAAAATGTGGCATGACTATTATTCTGTCATTTGATACAACATGAATGAGGATTGAGAGATATTTTGCTAAGGTGACATCATAAGTCTGTCACAAAAGGACAAATACTGAATGCATATAGTTACAGAAGGACACATCACACAGGTTCCACATATATGCACTATCTAAAATAATACAACTCAAAAAATCAGAAAGAATAGTGATTTTTAGAGAGTAGAGTGAGAATTGTGAAATTGTCCAAAGTGGTTAGCTTTCATGTATGCAAGATGATTAATTTCTGAATATTTCTCTACAATAAAGTGTCTGTAGTTAACAATATGGCATTTGTACTTTAAAAAAATTATTGAGAGTAGTACTTTTTACATGTCCTTACTACAAAAGCAGGTAAACAAATAAGTATAAACCAACAATAATACACATAATATGGAAGAAAGAAACATTTTTACTCATGAAGTTATTTATCTCCTTGATTGTGATGATTTCACTGGTATATACATATGCACAAACTTATCAAATTGCACATATTTAGATGCTTATTTTGTGTATATTAATTATATAATTCAATAACTCTGCTTTTAAATTTTTTGCTCACTTTAGCATTATTCTTATCATGCCTCCCCTACTGAATCATATATTTCAAAGTGACTGAGAAATGTGACTTGCTCATTTCTATATCTTTAACAAATCTGTGCATGGTTCCTTAAACTTAACAGTTACAAACTAGCGCTGATAAAAATGAATGAGTGAAATAATAAATGAATTAATAAGAACATTGTAACAGGGAAGAAGGAAGAATGTGAGAAGGAAGAATGACATGTACTAATGACGTGGGAATGCATAATGACAAAATTTGAAGCACAGTTTAAGATGGTTTCATTGATTATATTCCTTATATATCGAGAAAATTGAATCCTGCTGCAATTTTTACTGTTAGTGTTTTAAATGGTACTACTATGAATTACTGTCATTGGCGGTCATGCAAGTCCTTAAAACTGTTAAAAATACACTACAATGTTAGGACTTAACAAATTTATTTCATTGTGAATAGGAGATCATAAAGTTTAAGTAGATTTATAAAGAACCAAATCTATATTAACTTGAATGATAACATTTGGGGTACTTTAAATGAGCATTTAATTAAAATTTAGTCAAGTGATAATATGGTAATTAAATATCCATTGTTTGCATTAGACTGCTTATTGAGCTTAATAAGCACATCAAGATAGAAATCTCCTTGTCATGAGTTTCCTGCATGGAGAAGCAGACTGTATTAGGAAAGAAACAATTTTTTTTTTTATTTTTTATTGTGGGTTGTTCAAAACATTACAAATTTCTTGACATATCATATTCCACACTTTGATTCAAGTGGGTTATGAACTCCCACCTTCACCCCATACACAGATTGCAGAATCACATCAGTTACACATCCATTGATTTACATATTGCCAT
>NW_026000305.1:4477212-4486894 GCF_001458135.2 Marmota marmota marmota | reverse complement strand
ACTCAGTGGTTTAAAACAGCACAGATTTAGGGGAGGGGAGAGGTGGGGAGGGGGGAGGGTGGAGGATGGGAAAGGCAGCGGAGCACAACAGACACTAGGATGGCAATTTGTAAATCAATGGATGTGTAACTGATGTGATTCTGCAATCTGTGTATGGGGTGAAGGTGGGAGTTCATAACCCACTTGAATCAAAGTGTCAAATATGATATGCCAAGAAATTTGTAATGTTTTGAACAACCCACAATAAAAATTAAAAAAAAAATAAAATAAAATAAAATAAAATGCCTATACATAAAAAAAATAAAATAAAATAAAAGCAACACAAGTATTGTGACCCATGCTAATTCAATCCACACAACAAATATCATTCTCTATTTCTTAATTTTAACATGAAACTACTCCAGTCAGCTATTTGAAACTTCACTACAATTCTTATTTCATTAGGGATTCTCAGAATACCTGAAATCATAAAGCATACTATGGAATCACCTGTTTCCAGTACTCCAAAAACAGAGTCTTATAGGAATGAATGAAACATCTGTGAAATTTAATGACAGAATCCTTGACTTTTTCTTCTTTATCCTCTGTTCTGTTAATCTTAAATATATTTCAATTCAGTGATCAAATTCATTAATTATTCCCCTGCTCTCCAAGTCATATTCATGATGAAGTACCTTCATTTATATTATGAATATAAGGAATTGATAAATGAGTGAATAACATTTGAATGAGAACAAACCCTCTTAAAGTAAAAATTAAAATATTTCTTGGAGTATTTTAGACATCAGAAAATGGAAGTAACCAGAAGTTGGACATTGGGGGAATTATTTTTGATCTTTAAATCACACTAATCATGTAATTATTTACTCTTCTACTTCATTAGGAAGACCTTCTTTCACACTAAATCTCCTTTATCTTTAAGTCCCCAGCACCATGAAAATAGGAAGCCTGTTTTCAGGTACCTCAAACAATTTAAACTTCTCAATTTATTAAAAATTATTCATATTCCTATGAGGCAAAAATGAAGGGCCTGCTATTTCCTTAGAAGTACATTTAATTCTTCCATCTTTGTCAGCTGTGGCTGCCTCACAATGCCTCAAGGTCAGCTCCACATACTTATGACAATACGCAGCCATTGGGAGACATTTTGCTTTGGCTTTAGCAAGCTTTAGTACTATGTCCTTCTCAGATGACTCCATGCTGCAAGCTTCTCCAAAGACATCACCCCTCTGCAGCAGTTCAGCCATCTCCATTCTGGTCTATAAGGAACCTTTCCTTTACCCATGGTGAAAGAGAAAGTTCATGGTTAACTGTTAGGATACTATTCATCTATCAGCCCATCTTTTGGTCTGTATAAGCAGACTTCTCCATATTCTTATTGGAGGAGTCTATGTACAATGCCTCTTGTAGATGGTTTTATTGTGCCTATTCATGATTTCTATCTCAAGTGAAGCAGGTTCAGCTGTTCAGCTTGTTGTACTAAATGCTGGTGGCACTAAAGGCAGCTGGCTCTACAAGGGGCCAAAACCCAGGGATAACACTGAGGTTGAATAGAAGCCTGAGAAGAGTGGAAATAACAGTGGTAATGAAATCTGTTATCTTCATCTGCTGGAAGAGTTCCAGAGAGTCATCGGTAGCTGTGGGCTGTGACTTCCAGAACATTAAGGAGGACCACTAACACTAAGAAATAAAAGCTGCTGGCATTCAAGTCTAAGAATTGCTGACACTAAGGGAGCTGTATTTTGCCTATTCATGATTTCTATCTGAATGAAGCAAAGGAGTCTTTAGCTAATTGGTAACACATATCTATGAGTTGCAGTTACCACTTGAAATGTGTTGACATAAGGGAGAAAAATAGAAAACAGGTGTTGATTATTGGAGGGAATGTTCCAATTTGAAGGCATTAAAATAATATTATTCTAGTACTAATGTGAACTCAAAAGAATAAATCAAGGTGCTATTGTCTCAATAATACTTATAATGTTTTAGATAAGATTTGTGCCCCCAAAGCTCATGTGTGAGACAATGCAGAAATGATCAGAGGTTGATTAGCTTAGAGGGCTATAACCTAGTCAGTGAATTGATCCATTTGATAGATTAATAATTCGAACAGACCACACTTAACTAGGTGGTATCTATAAGAAGATAGGGTGTAGTTCAAGGAATTCAGTCAGTGGCCTGTGCTTCTGGGTTTATAATTTTATCCCTGGTACATCTCTCTTTCCCCTCCTCTTCCTCCTCCTCCTCCTCCCTCTCTTCCTCCTCTCTCATCTCCTCGCCTCTCCTCTCTTCTTTTTCATCATCAACATCTGCTGCTGCTGCTCCTCCTCCTCCTCCTCCGTCTTCTCCTTCCTCTCCTTCCTCTTTTTCTCTCTCTCTTTTTCCTTTTGACATGAGTTGATCAGCTGATCAGCTTTCTTCTTCTATGCCTTTCTGGCATCGTGCCCTGCCTCACTTTGGACACCAAACAATGGGGCAGCTGAAAATTGACTGAGACTTCAACAGCGAGCTCAAATAAACATTTCATCCTCTAAATTATGCTTTTCAGGTATTTTTGTCACCTGAAGAGAAAGTTGATTAACACAATACCCTTCATAGCAAAACAAAATTCTGAATCATGCGCTGCTTTTAATTGTTTTGTGCATTTAACCTCCTGTGTTCTAGCATCATGGTTGTTGTCTTTAATAATATTGATTTTTAATGGAAACCAAGCCAGTATTTATAGAAAATTCTTACTTTGGGTTTGTCTGAGGATTCTTCATGATGATATTTGGAAGCAATACCACATAAGTGATTGTGTATTCTCCTCTGTGAATTAATAAGGACACATGTTATCTTTCTGATAAAATTATAATACTTGATTAAAGTGATTTCTGCCTGGGTTCTCCACTATAATTATTTTTTTTTTTACTTTTGCTATTAGGAAGTATTATAAAGAGAGACTTTGAGACCACAGTATCATCCTGTTTCTCCTCCATAATTATAATTAGAAATACATATTTAGTCTCCATGCCCATTTCCTAGCCCACAGCTCCTTTGAGAATTCCTTTGGAATCTCAAAAGTGTTAAGTGTGTGTGTGTGTGTGTGTGTGTGTGTGTTTTGTCTGCTAACATAATTACTGATGGTTGGGGCCTCCTCATGGTTAGCCTCACTGTGGGGCTAGTTGCCTCGGGGGAACCAATCAGGTGATTTCAGGATAGACACTTTCATCACCACCTCAAACTTCAAGAAGTGATGTGGAGTTAAAATTTGAATCAGTAACCAATGAATGATGATTTAAGCAATCCTGGTTATTAATCAATATGTTAAGAAACCCTAAAGTAAAGGATTTTTATTACTTCTACTTTGCTAAAAAATTGTAGGATGTGCCTAGAGATAACATGTAAGCTGGCATGTTTTCTCAATATTCATCCTGTGTATCTCCTTCTTCTGCCTGTTCCCTAGTTGTATCCTATAATAAACAGACAATGATAAGTAAAGTGCTTTGTAGAGTTCTCAGAGTAACTCTAGTAAATGATAAAACTTGAAAGTAGGGTTTTTGGAGCCTGAAATTTATAGCCAATTGGTCAGTCACACACATAGGGAAAAATGAGTTTTCAATTAGCATGTAAAGATGGAGGTAGTCTTGTGGGACTGAACCTATAACCTGCAGATTCTGTGCTAACTCTAGTTATTGTCAGAATTGAATTAAATGATAGACACCCAAATGGTGTCAAAAAATTGCTTAGTAGTTTAAAAATATCCCATTGACATATGAAATATTCTGTCATGAGAGTATAATAAGAAAAAATATAGTTTGCTTTTCCTATATACATCTTAATATATTTTTGATCAATAGTTTTAACAACTACTGATTATTTTTTGAAACAATTGTTACTACGGTAGTTGTTAAATAGTTATTTTCTAGAGGAATTCACTAATACTTCTAAACTTATTAGATGGAATTCTACAATATGAAAATACTTCCGCTTTTACTTCATTTACTTGTATGTTTTATTTAGTTTTCTCATTATAGAGTATATAAATATAAATTTCCTTATTTTGATAATTGCATTTCTCTTATATCAGAGCAGCAATCTAACTTTAGGAAATACCCACTGATATATTTAAAGTTAAAAATAGATAATGTTTGCAATTTTCTCAAATAGTTTAGTTGAAAAGAAATACATACACATAAAGATAGAAGTATAAAGCAAAATCTAAAGTGTTAACATTTGGGGGACTCTAGGTAAAAGGCATATGTTATTTCTTTTGTATTTTGCAACATTCCTATCATTTTAAAATTATTTCCAATTATGCAAATAATACATATATATTTTCATATATATGAAACAAATTCTTGAGATGACTACTAAATCAGTATTCTCATTAAGAAAATCAGAAGCTCAGGGTACCACTACAGATAAATGGTGCCATCCCTAAATCTAGGAAGTAATTAAAAAGTGTGAAAAATATATATCATAATTAGCTTACTATACTTGAAAGTGATTGTATATTTACTTTTTTGTAAAGCAATATACATAGTATATAATTAATACACTCATCTAACAATTTGGCTTTCTGAATACAGTGAAGTACTTTTTAGGAGTGTTCCTATTTGATCTATGGGTGATGATGTTTCTTCTCCTTGTGCAAGGCAAACACCTTACTAAATTCTAAACATAGCCACCCTAAAGAAGGCTTGCCAAGTCTAATCCAGAGAGAGAAAAGAGCCATCAAACATTTTGCTATAATTAAGTTGTACCCATAAAGATATTTGAAAAGGAAGATGGAAAAATGATCTGTAGCTCATGGCAGAGGTAATAAAAAATAAAACACAACCATTTGTATATATTTTTATGAGACTGTTTACTCTTACTCATAAAAAATAAAATAAAAGTGCTTAGTCTAATATCATCACAGTCTCCTTTGTAAAAATAAAGTTTAACTCTGAGATCTGCTTTTTTGTTTGTTCATTTGTTAATTTTAGTTGGGCACTATACCTTTATTTTATTTTTATGTGGTGCTGGGGATCAAACCCAGTGCCCCACATGTGTTAGGCAAGCACTCTACTGTTGAGCCACAACCCCAGCCCCTGAGATCTGCTTTTTTTGAAAACAAATTCAAGAACTAAGTGAATCACATGCCCTTTAAAATTCAATGGCCCTTCCTTGTAACGTAGATTCCAAGAATATCTAAAATTCCACTCTAGAATATCCTATTCTTTCTTACTTACTCCTAAAAAATCATTAAAAGAATATGAAAGTGGAAGAATAGAATACCTACACTTATAGTGAATTCTAGATATTCTTTGAAATCTATTATTCAAGGTTCTTGAAACTTTAAAGGAATATGAATGCAGAGAATAATCTAGGCAATATGGAGAAGAATGTAAAGATTTCTTATTTTCTTAGCTCTTCACTTTTATCCATATTATTAATGCTTTTTTTCTTCAGTATACACCCATATAGGACAATTATTTCCTTTGTCTCTTTCTTAGTCTAAAGTAATACATTTGAGTTCATTCTTGCTCTGAATTGATATGTTATCCTCTCTGAGCAATTTGGGTATGAATAGTACAATTAGTACTAAAGAATCTTTTAAATATGAGCAGAGTTCCGTCTTTGCTACTAAATTTCTTTATGGTTTTGGATGTGGACTCAACTTTGTGTGTAAATTAAATGTGACTGGTTATTATCAGTGGAAGCTGCCATGACATAATGATGAAAGGCATATATAAAAATATAGGGTAAGATTGCAAAATTCATGTAGGTGAACAGAAATGCCTCTACCACTGGACTGTACTTTCCCCTACACACATACATGTGCAGTTGAGAATCGCTTGATTAGAGGATCTCAAGGATATTTTTGCCACCAAATTCATGGCAGATAATGTTTACTAACATTCATTCTTTAGTTTTTCTCTCAAATGCTAACTTGTGACTTAATACAACATAGAAATGCAAGGATGATATTTCTGTAAGGGATACTTTGAGTCTACTCTGATATATAAAAATAATTATTTCACTAACTTTTAAAGCACTCATTAAATTTATAAAGGTAACAATTACAAATTAACAGAATGTCTCCTATGTCTTATATTGTGAAATAACAGAGAATTCTAATTAAACTGCTATTGCATAAGTTGTATGATTTCAATGTTCTATTAATTTCTAGTGATGAGGTATTCAAGTTCCAGAATAAAGCAAGAAAAAGAATTATTGGAAGTAGAGAGTTGTCCTGGTTTATCCTAAAAGACTCTTACATTGGCACTCTCTTAACTGATTACCATAAAATTTTCTAAGGATTTCTCGGGATTAATTAATGTGGGTATATACTTTCATCATCTAGGTGCTTTATGACACTTATCCTTTCCTAGGTTTAAATCACACTTCTGCCATTTATCAGTTTTGTGAATCTGAGCAAGTCTCTTTACTCCATTTTGGTCAATTTCATACTGGAAATATTATGAGAATAATAATATCCTCTTCCATTCAGTGTTGTCATGAAGACCAAATGAGATAATGTATTGTCAGTTGCTTTACAGACTCTACATCTCAGGAATCACATAGAAGGCATTATGAGAGCATGGAAAGTAGAACATCAACCATGAGTGTCTATTCCAATGAAGTAAGCCCTTGTTACATGTAGTCAGAACCAGAATTTGTCATCACTTCAGGATAATCCAATTCAGGAGTAATATTTGGAGGAAACAACAATATGTGTCAATATAACTGATAGTTAAATGAAATAGCTCTAAATTAAACAACACTTTCCAGTGCTTCTCATTTTAGTTACATATTAATATCACTTGAGAAGCTTTTGTAAACATATCCACCTGTGTTTAATCTGGAACAATTAAAAGAGAATATTTGGGGACTGGTGCATGGGTATGAATATTTTCATTAAATATCCCTGATTAAGAAAGACTTATATGCAACCAGGATTGAGAACCAATATACATAAGTAATTTTCCAAAATTGCTTCTTACCCTGTTTTCCCAGCATTCTCCTCCTCTAGGTCCTTATATTTATCTGGTTAACAGCTAGAACAATGAATTCAGGATTAAGAGCCCTAGAATTAAATTTCAGAGATATGACACCTGGGGATTATGGCTGCCGTGATATATGCTAAAGCACTGCATACTAGACTTTTGGAGCTAGGTTACTTCCCTGGTGATTTTTAAATCTTGTCATCTTGATAAGTCACTGTTTTCTGAGTCCATATGTAAGACTTCAGACCATGATAAAAATAAGTAGCATGCCTTATTTGTTTGC
Organism: Marmota marmota marmota; assembly: GCF_001458135.2. Taxonomy (NCBI): domain Eukaryota; kingdom Metazoa; phylum Chordata; class Mammalia; order Rodentia; family Sciuridae; genus Marmota; species Marmota marmota. Next base: position 4,479,637 of record NW_026000305.1, on the reverse strand, counting down.
CCTGATGGAAAGGATGTGATTAACTATTCTTGAATTGTTCCCACTGTTGCAGGTTCAGCACTTTTTTTAAGTAGACACCATTTTTTAAAATAGTCATAGGTTTATAGTAAAATTTAATGTAAAATATCAAGATTTCCCCAAAAGCTGTGCCACATACATGCATAGCATCCTCCATTATTAACATCCTTCACCATAGTGATACATTTTTTTAACAATCAATGGACTTATATTGAAACATCACTATCACTCCAAATCCAAAGTTTACATTAGTGATCAACATTGTCATTGAATATTATAAGGGATATTATAAATAGATAACTACGTTTTCACCATTATAACATCCACATTATATAGATTTACTATCTTGAACACTCTGTCTACTGATCCTATTCATTCCTACTTCCTGCCAGCATCTGTCAATCTCTGATACTTTCACTGTTTCCATCATTTTCCAGAATGTCATATAGTTAGAATTATATAATCTGTAGACTTCTCAGATTGGCTTCATTACTTGATATCAGGCATTTTTGTTTCCTTCAGATTTCTTCTTTTTATGATTTGGTTGTTCATTTCTTTATATTAATGTTAAATACCTTTGCATTGTATGGATGTACCAGAGTTACTTTATTCATTTACCTATTAGAGACATTTTGGTTGCAAATAATATTTGAAAATAATTAATGAAACTAATATCCATATCAAAGCACAGGTTTTGTGTGTGTTTGTGTGTGTGTGTGCACGCACACGTGCCTGTATATGTGTGTGTATGGATTTAACCCTCAATTCATTTAAGTAAATATTAAGAAGTGACAAGTACTATAGATGGAATGTCTGTGTCCCCTCCAATTCAGATATTAAATCCTATCACCCATTGTATTTGCAGTTCGTGCTTTGGGAGTTGATTACATCATGAGAATGAAATTCAAATTAATGGAATTTGCATTCATATAAAAGAGAGCAAATCTTGCATTTTCCTTCTACCAAGTGAGCAAAAATAAGCATTTATCTGTATACCAGGGAAGGGTCCTCCCCAGACACAGAACATGACAGCATCCCAAACTTCAACCTCCCAGCCTCTAGTCTTTTCAGAAATAATTTTGTGTTCTTCATAAATTTTGCAATCAGTATTATACTATTATACCATCCTGAAAATACTAGAAGAGTGTGGAAAGAATAATTTATATGAAACTGCCAGATACTTGTCCATAGTGTCTGTACTATTTTGCCTTTCGACCAGCAATCAATTGAGTGCTTTAGTTGCTCCATAATCTTGCCAGAATTTTATCAACATTTTGGATTTTGTCCATTCTAATACATGTAGAGTGGGCACTAATTGTGTTTTAATATTTAATTTTATAATGACATATGATGCTGAGCATCTTTGCAGATGCATAGATGTCATCCATATATTTCCTGGTGAAGTGTATTTTGTTTATTCAGGGTGTTAATTCACTTACTGCAGAAATTTAAGAGGCATTTATATATTTGGATAACAGTCATTTTTATATATTATTTTTGAAAATATTACCTCTTAGCTTATGGTTTATATTCACATTTTCATGATGGCCTCTTTTTCAGAGCAAAAGTTTGTAATTTCAGTTAAAATCACTTTGCCAACTGTTTCATGGATTGTGCCTTTAATATTACATTTAATAATTTCTTGTCAAATCTAAGACATAGGGGCTGGGGGTTATGGCTCAGCGGTAGAGCTCTCACCTCACACATGCAAGGCCTTGTGTTCAATCCTCAGCACCACATAAAAATGAATAAATAAATAAAATAAAGTTATATAAAAAAAGGAAAAGCAAAACGTCTGTTAAAAATTATTTTAAAAAGTCCAAGACATATAAATTCTTTCCTACATTATCTTCTTGTAGTTTTATATTTTGGGGTTATACATCTAGGTTTGATACATTTTGGATTCAGTTTTGCATATATAAATGTTCAGTTATTCCAGTATCATTGATTGAGGAGACTCTATTTACTTCAGCATGTTGAGGTTGCTCCTTTAGCTTGAAAAAAAGAGTTAGTGGACAGAGGAAGATGGTGGAACACAAGAAGTCCTGTTTCTGGCTGCTCTGTGGCCTGAAGCCGGGAGAGCAGATGGGCAGCTTCTCCATGGGGTTTCACCTAGATAGAGTACAGCATCTCAGAGAGTGTGGGAAGACCCCTTTACAGTGGATTTTTGTGGAAATCACCAGCACTGTGACCACCCGCGCAGAAATAAGAGCTTCTGGGCACAAGTAGGTCTCCGGACTCTGGACCCAAAACTCATAGTTCTAGCTCACACATGGCTCACAAGTGGCTTAGCAGAACTACCTATCAGCACCTCTGCAGAACTCCAGACTGTGCTCTGCTCCCACGCGGGTTACTCAGCTGCTACCAATCCACAGTACAAGGCCAAAACCCAGCTCCCCCCCCCCCC
>NW_026000305.1:4459817-4477188 GCF_001458135.2 Marmota marmota marmota | reverse complement strand
CCCCCCCCCCCCCACCTTACCAGACACCCTGGCACTGGAGGCAGACCAACTCCATCTTAGAAAACCTTCATCGCCATTTGAGCAGGTACCTGATTTCCAGTGCCCCCCCCCAGCATCGGTAACTCAACACAGTGACCACCCAACACAAAAACAGCTCTCAGTTGGACAGGAGTGCAATGCAAATAGAGCGCTGCCCAAGTGGAGTGAGCTTGGGGTTGAGAGGTCCCCATAGTTGGGACCTGGTAAGTAAGAGAGGGGAGGGAACTAAGGTCTGGAACATAACAGAGAGAACAGGATCTGGGAAATCTCTGGGCAAGAGAGGGAGATGATACCGGGGGCTCAAGTCAGATGAGTGGTCTCAAAGAAAGACCTGTGAGGTTCTATTTCCCTGCTGAGACTGGTGAGCGGCACTTCCCACTTTCAGGCACTCCATACCAGGTCCAGTCTTCACACCCTGGTTACCCACACCATCCTGATGGCAGAGAAACCTACTGGATGAGACAACCCCACCTACTGAATGAGAAGAGAAAGAAATGGACCTCTAAGAGTATTTTTTTCTCTTCTTCTTTCTCTTCTACCCTTCCATCCTCCAGCCTTCACATCCCCAACATATGTAAAACCAAGAAATTTGCATGAAATAGAACTTTGAGGACTGAATCACCTGAATAATATAATATAGAGGAATTACATAAGCCTTTTTTTTCTTTTTCTTCTCTCTCTTTTTCTTTCTTTCTTTTTCATTTTCCTTAACCCGCCAAAATTTACTAATTTTACATCCTATATTTTTCTAAATGCATGTGTATGTTTGTTTTATGTACTCTGCTGTCTTCCCATGTAATTGTCTATCCCAAATTACTTCCTATCTATTCTCTTGCTACTAACCCTCTTCACTAGATTTCACATTTCCTAAGATATATTAACTCTATACCCTCACGTCTTTTCCCCTCAGCATATTGTCCTACACCTGATCCCCAGGTAATTGTCCACCACCAGAAACTGTAAACCATTTTTATGAAACTACATATTATATTTTAAATAATAATTGAATCCAACATTTCTGGTCATTGAGACTAAATTTTAAAGGTCTTAATAACAACAATTTGTTCATAGGTAATGTATTATTCATATAGAGATCTGTTAATATTGTTCTTCCCCACAAAGGAGAGATCTTGGAACCCTATAGGAGCACTACAAATCTACAGGGTGAAAACCATAACACACCAGATTCACAGAGCTGGAAAGGAAGACACATGAGCAACATGAAAAGACAAGGGAAGAAAGTACCACAAACAAATCAAGACAACACATCATTTGAAGCATTGGCAGCTACAGCAAAAAAAAAATTACAGAGAAAGATTTCAGGATATACATGATTAAAATGTTTTGAGATCTGAAAGAAGACATAAGAGAACAAATACAGGCAGTGAAAGATCACTTTGAAAATGAGCTACATAAAAAAATCCAAGAAGCAAAAGATAACCTCAACAGGGAGATAGAGGTTCTAAAAAAACCCAGAAATCCTTGAAATGAAAGAAATAATAAACCAAATTAAAAACTCAAATGAAACCATCACCAACAGAATAGAAAACTTAGAAGCTAGGACATCAGACAAGAAGATCAAATAAATCATCTTGAAAAGAACACAGACCACACCGTCAAAATGATAAGAAACCACAAGCAGAACATTCAAGAAATATGGGATAGCATAAAAAGACCAAATTTAAGAGTTACTGGGATAGAGGAAGGAATAGAGGTCTAAACCAAAGGAATGAACAAACTATTCAATGAAACAATATCAGAAAACTTTCCAAAATGAAGAGTGAGTTGGAAATCCAAATTCAAGAAGGCTACAGGATGCTGAATGTACAAAATAACAACAGATCCACACTAAGGCACATTATAATGAAAATGCCCAACATACAGAATAAGGAGATAATTTAAAAGACACAAGAGAAAGGAATCAGACTACATATAAGGTAAAATCAATTAGGATAATGGCAGATTTTTCAACACAGACTCTGAAAGCTAAAAGGTCCTGGAACAACATGTATCAAGCACTGAAAGACAATGAGTGCCAACCAAGGATCTTGTATCCAGCAAAAGTAAGCTTTAGATTTGAAGATGAAATAAAATCCTTCCACAATAAACACAAGTTAAAATAATTTATAGCTAGAAAACTGGCACTAAAAAACATCTTTGGCAAAATATTTCATGAAGAGGAAATGAAAAACAGCAATGAAAATCAGCAAAGGGAGCTAGTACACTAAAGAAAAAACTAATTAAAGAGGAAAACTAATTCAAGTAAAATAACAAAAATAAACAAATGTGGCTGGAAATACAAACCATGTCTCAATAGTAACCCTAAATGTTAACGTTAAACTCACCAATCAAAAGGCATAGGCCAGCAGATTGGATTTTTAAAAAAGACCCAACAATATGCTGCCTCCAGGAGACTCATCTGATAGGAAAAGACACACACAGACTGAAGGTGAAAGGTTGGGAAAAATCATACCACTCACATGGACTGTGGAAGCAAGCAGGGGTTTCCATACTCATATCAAATAAAGTAGACTTCAAACCAAGGTTAATCAAAAGGGATAAAGATGGACATTACATACTGCTCAAGGGAACCACACACCAACAAGACATAACAGTCATAAATATATATGCCCCAAATAATGGTGCAGCTATGTTCATCAAACAAACTCTTCTCAAGTTCAAGAGTCAAATTGATCACAACACAAAAATCTTGGGTGACTTTAAAATACCTCTGGATAGATTTTCCAAACAAAAGTTGAATTTAAAAAACTATAGAACTCAATAACACAATCAATAACTTAGACTTAACTGACATATATAGAATATTTCTACCTGTATCAAGCAGATACACTTTCTTCTCAGCAGAATATGGATCCTTCTCAAAATAGAGCATAAACTATGCCACATAGCAACTCTTAGAAAATACAAAAAAGTAGAGATGCTACCATGCATTTTATCAGATCATAATGGATTGAAATTGGAAATCAACAACAAAATAAAAAATAAAAATTTCTCCATCACCTGTATAATAAACTATATGCTACTGAATGAACAATGGGTCACATAAGACATTAAAGAGAAGATTTAAAAATCCTTAGAGGTAAATGAGAACATAGACACAACATACTGAAATCTCTGGGAAACTATGAGAGCAGTACTAAGAGGAAAATTTCATTTCATGGACTTTATTCCTTAAAAGAAGAAAGAGTCAACACACCACATCTCAATACCCTAGAAAAAGAAGAAAAATTAGGAGCAAAAGCATTAGAAGGCAAAAAATATTTAAAATTAGAGCTGAAATCAATGAAATCAAAACAAAAGAAACAATTAAAAAATTGAATAAACAAAAATTTGGTTCTTTGAAAAAATAAATAAAATTGAAAGACCCTTATTCATGTTAACAAAGAGAAGAAGAGAGAGAACTCAAGTTACTAGCATACATGATGAAAAAGGTAATATCACAAAAGACACTACAGTAAAACTGAGGATAATTAGAAATTATTTTTAAATATTTTACTCCATTAAAATAGAAGACATTGGGCTGGGGAAGTGGCTCAAGTGGTAACGCACTCACCTGGCATGCACAGGGGCACTGGGTTCGATTCTCAGCACCACATAAAAATAAAATAAAGATGTTGTGTCCACAAAAACTAAAAAATAAATATTAAAAACACACACTCTCTCTCTCTCTCTCTTTAAAAAAAATAGAAGACATTAAAAGAATCAAAAAATTTCTTAAGTTATATGATTTACCTAGATTGAGTCAGAAAGATACACACAATTTAAACAGACCAAAATCAAGTGAGAAAATAGAAGAAGCCATCAAAAGTTTACCATTCAAGAAAAGCCCAGGACTGGATGGATACACAGCTGAGTTCTACAAGACATTTAAAGAAGAAATAACACCAATATTCTTCAATGTATTTCAGAAAATAGAAAAAGAGGCAGTAATTCCAAACTCATTCTGTGAGGCCAATATCACCCTTATCCCAAAACCAGGCAAACACACATCAAAGAAAGAAAACATCAGACCAATATCTCTAATGAACATAGGTGCAAAATTCTCAATAAAGTCTGGCAAATCAAACTCAAAAACACATCAAAAAGATTGTGCACCATGATCAAGTGGGATTCATCCCAGTGATACAAGGTTGGTTCAACATTTGGATATCAATAAAAGTAATTCATCAAATCAATAGAATTAAAGATAAGAATCATATGATCATCTCAATAGATGCAGAAAAACCATTTGACAAAATACAGGACCCATTTATATTCAACATTGTAAAGGCTATCTACGCTAAGCCTCAGGCCAACATCATTCTAAAAATTGACAGCATTCCCTCTAAAAACTGGAACAAGACATGGATACCCTCTTTCACCACTTCTATTCAACATAGTTCTTGAAAGGCTGGCCAGAGCAATTAGACGGACGAAAGAAATCAAATGGATATGTATAGGAAAAGAAGACCTTAAAATAACACTATTTGCTAATGATATAATTCTATACCTAGAAGACCTGAAAAACTCCACCACAAAAATTCTAGAACTGGTAAATGAATTCAGCAAAGTAGTAGGATAGAAAATCAACACCCATAAACCAAAGGCATTTCTCTATATCAGTGACAAAGCCTCTGAGAAGGAAATGAGGAGAACTACCCCATTCACAATAACATAAAAAAAAGATATCAACTCAACAAAAGAGGTGAAAAAATCTATTTAATGAAAATTAGAGAACTGTAAAGAGAGAAATGAAAGAAAACCTTAGAAGTTGGAAAGATCTATCTTGCTCTTGGATAGGCAGAATTAATATTATGAAAATGACCATACTACCAAAAGCACTATACAGATTTAATGTAATTCTGATCAAAATCCCAATGGCATTCTACATAGAAATAGAAAAAGCAATCATGAAATTCATCTGGAAAAATAAGAGACCTAGAATAGATAAAGCAATCCTTAGCAGGAAGAAAGAAGCAGGTGGCATTGCTCTATTAGATCTTCAACTATACTACAGAGCAATAGTAACAAAAACAGCAAGGTATTGGCATCAAAACAGACTGGCAGACCAATGGTACAGAATAGAGGACACAGAGACTAACCCACAAAATTACAATTATCTTATGTTAACAAAGGTGCCAAAAACATGCACTGGAGAAAACATAGCCTCTTCAATGAATGGTGCTGGGAAAACTGGAATTCCATATGCCACAAAATGAAATTAAACCCTTATTACTCACCATGTACAAAACTTAATTCAAAATGGATCAAGTCCCTAGGAATTAAGCCAGAGACTCTGCATCTAATAGAAGAAAAAGTAGCCCCTAATCTCCATCATGTGGGATTAGGCCCCAAATTCCTTAATAGGACTCCTATAGCACAAGAATTAAAACCAAGAATCAATAAGTGGAATAGACTCAAACTAAACAGTTTCTTCTCAGCAAAGAAATAATCTGTGAGGTGAATAGAGTGCCTATATCTTGGAGCAAATTTTTACCCCTCGCACATCAGATAGAGCACTAATCTCTAGGGTATATTAAGAACTCAAAAAGCTAAGCACCAAAAACCTGAGTAACCAAATCAATAAATGAGCCAAGGACCTGAAGAGACACTTCTCAGAAGATGATATACAATCAATCAACAAATATATGAAAAAAATGTTCATCATCTCTAGCAATTAGAGAAATGCAAATCAAAACTACTCTAAGATATCATCTGACTCCAGTCAGAATGACAGCTCTTATGAAGACAAAAACACAACAAGTGTTGGCTAGGATGTGGGATAAAAGGTACACTTATACATGGCTGGTTGGGCTGCAAATTGGTTCAGCCAATATGGAAAGCAGAATGGAGATTCCTTGGAAAGCCGGAAATGAAACCACCATTTGACCCAGCTTTCCCTCTCTTCAGTCTATACTCAAAGGTCTTAAAAACAGCATACTAAAGGGACACAGCCACATTAATGTTTATAGTAGCACAATTCACAATAGCTAAAGTGTGGAACCAACCTAGATGCCCTTCAGTAGATAAATGATTTTTTTTAATGTGGCATATATACACAATGGAATATTACTCAGCAATAAAAGATAATAAAATCATGGCATTTGCAAGTAAATGGATGGAGTTGGAGAAGATAAGGCTAAGTGAAGTTAGCCAAATCTCCCCCCAAAAATGATGAATTTTTTCTCTGATATAAGGAAGCTGACTCATATTGGGGTAGGGAGGGAGAGCATGGGAGGAATAGATGAATTATAGACAGGAAAGAGGGGTGGGAGGGGAAGGGAGGAGGCAGGGTATTAGCAAGGATGGTGGAATGTGATGGACATTATTACCCAAGTACATGTATGAAGACACAAATTGAGTGTCAACCTACTTTATATATAAACAGAGATATGAATAATTGTGGTATATATGTGTAATGAGAATTGTAATGCAAAAAAAAAAAACGTACATGTATAAAGACATGAACTGGTGTGAACACACTTTATATACAAAGATATGAAAAGTTTTGCTCTATATTTGTAATAAGAATTGTAATGCATCCCACTGTCATGTATTTAAAAAATAAAATCAATTAAATAAAGAGAGATTGCTCATGTAAATTTCAGCTTTTTAAAATTAGAATAACATTTTTTTCCATCTTTATAATTATCCTATTCATAACCTCACATACTTAAACTTTTTGTGGTGAAAACATTTAAATTTTACTCTTTTACTAAATTTCAAAGATACAATATATTAACTATATATATACACTGCATACTGCTCAATAGATATCCAGAATCCAAACTACAATCATTATCTGCAAGTTTGTATCATTTAACCAACATTTATCAATTTCCCCATCCTCAGTCTCTGTTATACACATTTCTATTTCGTGTTTCCATCAGTTCAACAGTTTTGTATTCCACATATAAGCAAATTATGCTATATTTGTATTTCTGTGCATGGTTGATTTTATTTGGAACAATGTCCTCCACTTTCATACCTTCATCCATCTTGTCACAAATGGCAGAATTTCACTTTTTAAAACTGGATAAGATACCATTATATGCACACACACACACACACACATACATGTAAATATACATTTATATTCACAAAAATACACACATATACCGTATTGACTTTTTCAATTTAATCATTGATGGACATTTAGATTGATTTGATTTCTTTGCTATTTTCAATAATGCTCCAACAATATGATAGTGCAGATATGTTTTTGACATACCGATTTCATTTCCTTTAGATGTATATTCAGAAACAGATTTTTCTGGATCATATGGTAATTCTGTTTCCAGTTATTGAAGGAACAATCATATTATTTTTGGTAATGACTGGGCCAATATAAATTACCACCAACAATCAATAACGGTTCCCTTTTCTCTACATCTTAACCAACACTTGTTATATTATATTTTTGTTGGTAATAGTCATCCTAGTAAGCGTGTAGTGACATATTTTTTTCTTGTTTTATTTTCCATTTCCATGATGATTTTAATGTAGAAAATATTTTCATATGCCTGATGGCTATTTCTCCGTCTTCTTTTGAGAAATGTCTCTTTAAGTGTATTGACCATTTTTCATAGGTTATTGCTGTTATAATTTTTTGTTTTGAATTTTTGATTCTACAAACATATTCTGGATATTAAACCTTTGTTATATGTGTGGATTGTAAATATTTTCTTCAAGTATATAGATTGTCTCTTCATTCATCTGCAGGTCGCTCTCCATTGATCATAATTCCATTTATGGAATAAGTTTTGCATTCACACCTGTGTCCAGCAACATCACAAAGGTATGCTATGCCCTGAGCTCACAATGTATAAAGAACAGCAGTTTATTGATATAAGACCAAGGCACACACTACTCTGGACTGCTGGCTGCTGAGCTGAACTCATTGCCCAAATCTCTGCAACAAGCTGCTGGTGATTCTGGTCAGAAGCAAAGTCTTAATGGTTGGCATTAAGTGCCCCCATGGCACTGAGGTTGTTTCTTAAGCTTTACCTATAGGCAGTCCTTCATCTGGCGTGATTAGATCTACCCAGTGTTATGTTTAAACAGGCTGGTACTGTTCGAAGACAAATTCTTGTACATATTACCTTATCCTATGGACAGTGAATATTTGTTTTTGTTGTTGTTGTTTGTTTTTCTGTTTTATTTTACACTGTACTGCCTGAGATTTTATTTTACACTGTACTGCCTGAGATTTTACACTGTACTGCCTTGTGTTATTGAAGGCAGTCCTTTCATCAAGTCTGATACCTGAACTTTCAAAATGTCACTGCCTATGCAGTAATTCAGGTCAAAACATCAATCTATCCCACTAGGTGGATACCTCCACTGCTTCCAGAGTAGATCTAAAGGTTCTATCTATTATATATGAATATTGGGACACCTGTTTTGCCCAAGGATGAGTAAAGTGTGGTCAAGAAACTCCTTTGGACCACAATCCTGATGTTAATCTGAGTCACAACTGACTCTCACAGCCATAGGAAAATGCAAATTCAGGGATGTTTTCCCCAGGTTTACTCTGTGGCTGAAAATGATACGGGGTGAAACTGTCCTCTGTTCCACAGATATGCAGGTCTCTTCCTGATGCTGGTGATGGTATAGAGGTTCTGTGGTTGAGCTCTGCCCTGAGTTCCTTTGGTTTGTGCTTTATACACTTTTTCACAATCGCTGACCTGGTATTAATGTTCAAGAAAATGTCTCTTGCTGGTTTTCTAATCCTGCATCCAAGCAGGTAAAATATTTCTCCTCATTCTGCTGTCCAAGTTTTGTAAAGGGGGGCCAAAGCAGACTCTATTTAATGTGGGTAATGCAGTTCCAACAGCTCAGTCGTCTAGTGTTGGCCCAGGAATACAGGGTGCTGCCTGGCACCCAGTATCACCATGGCAGGCCTAATACTGAGTTTCAAGATTAAGGCCTGGGATTAATTCCTTCTCATTTACCATTGCTCTTCATGCTGCCATCCTCAGAATTGGGAGAAGTGAGACATAGGTAAGCCTTTCCTTCTTGCCTCCTTCAATGTGTGTGTGTGTGTGTGTGTGTGTGTGTGTGTGTTTGTGTATGTGTGTGTGTTTATACTAAAACCAGGTACTGTGGTGACTGACCTGACTTCCTTAGCTCTTTTGAATTTAGTTTAGTAGATAAATATCTGTTCCAGTAAGAGTGATTTTGATGAAATGATTGAGGCTCTTTTTCAGTTGATAAACCACCTGAAATTTTTTTCCTGTTACTTAGAACTCTTTTTAGAGGTGATGAGCTCTGTCCTTCACTTTTTGTTTGTCTGGGACAGTTATTACTTCTCTACTTCTAAAGGCACATTTGCAAGATGGAATAGTCTTAGCTGATAATTTGTTTTCTTTATTTCATTATTTTTAATATAGCATAGTATTATCTCCTGATTTGTAAGGCTTTTGGTGAGAAATCTGCCAAAAATATTATGGTTGTGCATTTGTATGGGATGAGTTGCTTTTGCTTTTCTATGTTCAAAAGTCACTCTCAGCTTTTGACTTTTGAGAATTTTTTGTAACATTTTCAGTGAAGATAATTATATGCTTGATCTACTTAGAGGTATATTGACTTCATGGATCTGCATTTTAATTTTGTTTTCTATATTTGGAAATTTTTCTGTCACTATTTATATAAATAATGCCTATTTCTTTTTATGCCCTGAGGCTTCTATAATAGGTGTATTGGCTCATTTAATGATTTCCCCTGAGTTTCAAAATCTTTCTTCACCTTTTATTATAATTTATTTACTTTTTAGGTTTTTAAAATTTATTCTAATTTGTTATATATGATAGCAGAATGTAATTCAATTCATAATACACATATAGAACACAATTTTTTCATGTCTCTGGTTGTACACAAAGTAGAGTCACATCATTTCTGTCTTCATACATGTACTTAGGGTAATGATGTCCATCTCATTCCACCATTTTTCCTACCCCCATGTTCCCTCCCTTTCCCTCCCTCCCCTTTGCCCTATCTAGTGTTCATCTAATCCTGCAATGCTTCCCCCCATAACCCCATCATGAATCAAAATCCTTTATTTTGAGAGATAGGGGTTTAGTTTCATTATGTTGCATATGGATTACCAGTTTTCCCAGCACCATTTGTTGAAGAGGTTATCTTTTCTTCAATATATGTTTTTGGTGCCTTTGTCTGAAATAAGATAACTGTATCTATGTGTTTTTTTCTCTGTGTCCTCTATTCTGTACTATTGTTCTATAAGTCTATTTGGGTGCCAATACCATGCGGTTTTGGTTACTATTGCTCTGTACTATAGTTTAAGTTGGTATAGTGATGCCATCTATTTCACTCTTCTTGGTAAGGATTTCTTTAGCGCCTCTGGGTCTCTTTTTTTTTTCCATATGAATTTAATGACTGGTTTTTCTATTTCTATGAAGAATGTCATTGGGAATTTGATTGGAGTTGTATTAAATCTGTATATTGCTTTTGGTATATGGTCATTTTGACAATATTAATTCTGCCTGTCCAAGAAAAGGGGAGATCTTTCCATCTTCTAAGGTCTACTTTAATTTCTTTCTTGAGCATTTTGTAGTTTTCTTTGCAGAGGTCTTTCACTCTTATCAAGTTTACTCCCAAGTATTTTATTATTTTTTAAGTTAGTGTAAATAGGGTAGTTTTCCTAGTTTCTCTTCAGAAGATTTGTCACTGATAGAAATACCTTTGATTTGGAGGTGTTTTTATATCCTGCTACTTTGCTGAATTCATGTGTTCATTCTAAAGTTTTCTGGTGGAATTTTTTGGGTCTTATGGTTATAGAATTATATAATTGGCAAATAGTGCTAATTTGAGTTCTTCTTTTCCTATCCACATCCTTTTAATTTCTTTGTCTAATTGCTCTGACTAGTGTTACAATGATTATGTTAAAGAGAAGTGGTAAAGAAGGCATCCCTGTCTTGTTCCATTTTATAGACTTAATGCTTTCATTTTTTCTCCATTTAGAATGATGTTGGCCTGGGGCTTAGCATAGATAGCTTTTACAATGTTGAGATATGTTTCTGTTATCCCTAGTTTTTCTAGTGTTTTGAAACTAAAAGAGATACTGTATTTTGTCTAATGCTTTTCTGCATTAATTGGCATGATCATATATTTTTTATCTTCAAGTCTATTGATGTTATAAATTACATTTATTGATTTCTGTATGTTGAACCAAATTTGCATCCCTGGGATGAACCCTACTTGATCTTGGTGTGCTATCTTTTTGATATGTTTTTGGATTTGATTTGCCAGATTTTATTGAGAATTTTGGCATATATGTTCATTAGAGTAATTGGTCTGAAGTTTTCTTCCTTTGATGTATATTTGTTTGGTTTTGGAATCACTGTGATATTGACCTCATAGAATGAGTTTGGAATTTTTCTCTTTTTCTATTTCATGAAATAAGTATTGGTATTAGTTCTTCTGTAAAGGTCTTGTAGAACTCAGCTGTATATCCATGTGGTTCTGGGCTTTTCTTTGCTCATAGGCTTCTGATGGCATCTTCTATTTTACTGCTTGAAATTGATCTGTTTAAATTGTGTGTATCATCCTGATTCAGTTTGGGCAAATCATATGACTCTAGAAATTTGTCAATGTCTTCCAGATTTTCTATTTTTTGGAGTATTGATTTTCAAAATAATTTCTTATTATCTTCTTTATTTCAGTAGTGTCCATGGTGATATTTCCTATTTCATCATAAATTTTAGTAATTTGAGTTGTCTCTCTCTTTCTCTTCATTAGCATGGCCAAGGGTTTATCAATTTTGTTATTTTTTTATTATTTTTTTTCCTTTTTATTCCTCTGACTGGATAATTTCAAGTGGCCTATCTTTGCACTTACTGATTCTTCCCTATGATTTATTAAGTGTGTTTTTTACTTTTTCTATGAATTATTTTCTCTTTAGTCATTGTTTCTTCAGCTTCAGAATTTCTGTTTGATTGCTTTGTTTTGTTTTCTATATTTGATGGGCTTATAATTTTTTAGGTTCTATTTTCCCATATTGTTTATTTTATCCTTTTGTAAATTACTGAACTTATTTAAGATTATTATTTTGAATTTATTGACAGAAAGCTTGTAGATCCCATTTCTTTGCACTGGAAGAAGTAGGTAACATCTAACCTGAACAGACTGGCTTTGGCAGGTAAGTATCCATTCAGCCCATCCAGATATTCTTGGTGCATCAGCTAATAAGATTGTAGATATACCTTCTTCGGGAATATATGTATGACCTGTCTTAGTGTCTGGGTAAATTGGAAAGCAAATCTGTTGCCTAGGTCATCAGGGACAAGACTGTGCTTGGGTTTGTTTGGTTGGCCTTGCATTTTAATATGTCTTGGCATACTTAGGATATTGATTCACAAATGTGGACTTAGGACAAGATTCTGGCAGCATGCACCAGAAATTTGGCTCTGAAATTGCCACTTTGAATCCTGGGTCCATAGAGGCTAAATTGCTGCCATTGACTATTGGGCCTTTTCTGAGAGGTGGATCTATTAATATTAGCCTGGGAATGGATTGGGTATGGAGTATGAGTATACAAGGATGGGCCTGTGTCCTGGACACATGAAAGCTATCCTGGAACATGAGATCATAGTGATGGCCCATTTCTGTGGTCTGTAATAAAGTTGGGTGCTCACTTTTCTCTCCTTCTTAAATGCAGATGGCTCTCTCCATACATACTGGACAGGTATTGGAGATGGGTACTACAGCTAATGTAAATCAATATCATTCTTTTCAGTGCATCTTTTATTATTTTCATCCTCCACAAAAGTTCTTTAATTTCTCACCTGGACTCCTTAGTCCTTGTCAAAGTACTTTTACTGAATAGAATATTGATCACTTGATGTTTCTATGAAGACTTGCAAACAAGAGACACTTATTAGATCATCTTCTTGATGCCACTCCTCTCAAAATTATATTCAATGTTCTAATCAAATTTTCCTTAGTATTTTGGCAACATTGTTCTGAAATTGTGATATAAAATAGCTCTATTTGTAAATCTGAAATGATGAATATATTTTATATTTTTAGATGTAGATGGAAATATTACTTTTATTTTAATTATTTATTTGTATGTGCTACTGAGGATTGAACCCAGTGCCTCACAAGTGTAAGGCAAAAGCTCCACGTCTGAGCTACAATGCCAACCCTGATGACAAATTTAATAAGGTCAAATTTGGCTAAATTCCTTCCAAAATATTCTAAATGGAATGTTCATTTCTCTCATTGAGATCAGAGAAATTATGATCTATAGTTATTGCTTTTAAGAATATTCATGCCTAATATTGTGGTAGATTGCTATAAGGTTCACTTCTCTAGGTTCCCATTCATGTAAGATTTTGGCAGATGATTTTGCCCAAGTTGCCCTCACGTTATGAAATCTTCTTCTCACTCATTAAATTGGGCAGGTCTTGTGACTTCTTTGGTGAACAGAATGAAGCAGATGTAACAATATTCCTGTTTAGAGACTAGGCTTCATTAGGCTTTCCATATATATTTTCTCTCTCTTGAAACCATCCATGAAAACATGAGCAGACTAATATGATAGTGATTAAGAGACCATGTGAGACAGTGTTGTTAACCCTAGACAAGACTCAATGTGATGTGCATAACAACTGCAGATAAATTATCAATTCAGGTGAGATAAGTCAGTCCTGGCCCTGATCATCAAATTTGCCCAGCTAATCTGTATATTCATGAAGAATAACATACATGTATCTTTCGAAATGACTAAATATTTGATTTTATTATTATGCAATCACAGTTGACTGACAAACCAATGTTCAGAGTAGTTAAATCTCTTCTAATCAGTAGACATAGAACCTGTGCACATGGTAGGAAATATCATTTGCATATCACTGATAAGGATATATTATTTCTAATATTCTCTTCAACTTGTATTTGAAATAGTTATTTGAATTTATATTATCCCTCACCTATTGTGACTCAACTGAAGCCAAGAAATCAGAATAATAAAATGATATTTTTATATTTGCATAAACCATTATAATTGGTTATGTATAGGAAAAGGAGGCTAACCTGTATATTACCATATTTCTATAGTACTTAGCATGTATTTAGTACTCAATACATCTTTGAATATGTGAATACTTAGATGTACACAGCAACAAATATCTAAAAGTTGGAAAAGTGGCAGAAGAAATGTGTAATGTTTAGAATGAAAGAAAGGAGACTTAGAAGAGTGAGATAACTCTATAGTCAAGTCTACCATTGGTAAACTAATTTCAGCTCTGGTTAGGAATGAAGAAATGGATAATAAAGTTTTCATTACTCATGTATGTCAAGCAAAAAATAACTAACCATCTATGGAAGCTAATGTAGTAGAGTTTTGTCATTGGATGGGATATCAGTATCTGAAGCCCCTTCACCCTTGAAAGATATTAAAAAGATCAGCCCTCTGTTAAGAACACAATATAAGAACTTTTTGTCTAAATGGAAATATGTGACCAGATCCTTTGCTTCACTTGCTGAAGTATTACAAGTTGACCAATGCTACAGAATATAACAGGTTTTAGGTATAAGATATATTTGAGCTCAATTTCTGATTGCTATACTTAAATGGCATTTAAAGTCTCCAAAATTGGAGTTGCAGTTGTAAAATTGAGATGCTAGATAAGACAAGATATGACAAGTAAAGATGCCATTCACTACCATGACTGAGGATTTATTGTGTTCCGTATGCCCAGTGTCATCACTCCTATTATCAGAGTGGCACACATTAAGTGCCTCATCCTCAAAATTATGTATCACATCTGCCTTGGACACCAGAGTATCACCTTCTTTATGTAGCCTCAAAGAAAGAAAATTATTGTACCCTGCCACCACATATGCTACACTAGAAAAAGCACCATTGACAGCTAAAGAAGTTATAGTAACACTACACCATAAAAATTAAATTAGACCAATGCTAGTATAGATTAAAAAACCAACACACTAAAATAAATTGTGAAAAAAAAACTCACATTGAAATCTACCTAATAAGTATAGTACACCAGGCTCAGTGGTACATGCCTATAATCCAAGCAGCTCTAGAGGCTGAGACAGGATAATTGAAAGTTCAAAGCCAGCCTCAGCAAAAGTGAGACAATAAGCAACTCAGTGAGATCCTGTCTCTAAATAAAATTAAAAAATAGGGCTTGGGATGGGGCTCAGTGGTCAAGTGCTCCTGAGTTCAATCCCCATACCCCCACCAAAAATAACAAAAGAAGTAGAAACAACAGATCCCCCAGAAGTTCAAATCTCAAAATAAGAGACATGAGAGGTCCCTATTAAAAAGGTAGCATAAGTCTTTCAAAGAAACACAATAACTCTTTAGAATCAGGCAGCCTCCAAAAATGATATCAATGAAACATGTGATAAAGAACACAAAAGAATGATTAGAAGGAAACTCAATAAAATACAGAAAATTGCAGGAAAATATTCAATAAAATCAAGGAAATGCTTCCTGTTATGATAAAGAAATTCAAGAATGAGGAAGAGATCAAGTAGATGCATCAAAAAATCATTTAAATGAAAAACTTGTACATCAAAAACTAGTATAAATCTTCAAAAGCAGATCGTATGTGCAAAAGAAAGACTATCTGTACTTCAAATCTTTTGAAATATCTCAGAAAAGAATGAATACAATAATGAATAAAAGAGTTAATACAGCCTTTGAAACTGTGCAAAATGATTACATGAAAAAAGAAATGATTGTGTGTTAGGAGTGGTGATATGAATCACGGTCTCTGATTGTTTTAAGGTAGAAGTGCTCCAGTGCTGGGAAATTCTTATGCAAAGTCTGCAGGTTAAGATTGCCCAATTGTTATGGTGACACCCTGCTTAAAGGATTTTCTGTGCATGGCATGGCACCATCAGTCTTGACCCTGAGTTAGGATACCAGCTGTTGGGGGGTAGTGAATTATGACTACAAGACAAATAATTATAATTGGCTGCCTAGAACTTTGTCTTTGAGCCTTCTCGCTTTGAAGAAATTTTCTCAAAGAAAACCCTTTTGATAATAAAACCTATATAGTAAATGTGCTGACCTAGCTCTGGGTCATTCATCCTTAATCAGGGGATGAAGATCCACCTGGCCCCATCTTTTTTCTCTATGTGTGTCTGCTTATCTTTTCTCCATTTTCCATCACCCCTCAGCAGTTTCTGAATTAACATCAGTGCTGGTCATAGCATTGTGATTGTTTCCCACAGGAAAATATAAATGAAGAGACATAGAACATTTATTCAATGAAGGAATAACAGAAAACATCTCCTATCTTGAAAAGATATGGGCTTTGAAGAACATGAGGCCCATAGGGCCCTAAACACACAATACCAAAATAAAAAGATCTTCATTGCAGCATGTTATACTCAAACTGTGTAAAAAGTACAAGAACAAGAGATAAATCTAAAAAGATCCTGGGCAAAAGTAATATCACATTTAAAGGAATATATATTATGTTACAAGTATATCTTACTAGCAGACTTCTTATGGGTCAGGTGGGCATGAAATAACACATTCCAAATTCTGAAAATAAAACAGACAGACAAACAAACAAAAATAAATAAAAATAAAACTGTCAGAGAAAAACACTATACCCAGGGCAGGAGCTGTGGCTCAGTGGTAGAGAGTTCATCTTCCATATATGAGACACTGGGTTCAATCCTCAGCACAACAATAAATAAATAAATAAATAAATAAATAAATAAAGGTATTGTCCATCTACAACTAAAAATAATTTTAAAAAACACTATTCTAAAAAAATCTATCCTCCAGAAAGCAGGAGGAAATAGATACCTTCCAAAACCAGAAGAAAATTATCAAAACAACAAATATAAGTCTTTATAAATCATAACTGTAAATGGAATAAATTCTCCAATGAAAAGATACAGATTTTCTGAAATGCTCACCATCTCTAGCAGTCAGAGAAATGCAAATCAAAACCACCCTAAGATACCATCTCACTCCAGTTAGATTGGCAGCCATTATGAAGTCAAACAACAACAAGTGCTGGTGAGGATGTGGGGAAAAGGGTACACTTGTACATTGCTGGTGGGACTGCAAATTGGTGCAGCCAATTTGGAAAGCAGTATGGAGATCTCTTGGAAAGCTGGGAATGGAGCCACCATTTGACCCAGCCATTCCCCTTCTTGGTCTATTCCCTAAAGACCTAAAAAGAGCATGCTACAGGGACACTGCTACATCGATGTTCATAGCAGCACAATTCACAATAGCAAGACTGTGGAACCAACCTAGATGCCCTTCAATAGATGAATGGATAAAAAAATGTGGCATTTATACACAATGGAGTATTAC
>NW_026000305.1:4436587-4454273 GCF_001458135.2 Marmota marmota marmota | reverse complement strand
GGTATTTTTGTCATATATATATATATATATATATATATATACACACACACACACACACACACACACACGTGTGTGTGTGTATAGATATGTATACACATGCAGCTTTTTTGTCTAATGCATTGAGTGGAGAGAAAACATTATAGAATGTAAGAGTTATTTGGATTTTGTGGCTTCCTTTGGGATAAATACACTATAAATTTTCCTCCCTTAAGCTTAATATATGTCATACAAAATATAAGCATATACACTCATAAACTTGGAGACTGTGATTTTCAAGTTGTATCATAATCTTTATTCTGAAATATATTTATTTTTTAATTCCACTATAATTATTTTATTTTTTTAATTCCACGGGTTAGTAGCTTAGCTTTCCTTTGGAAATGAGTCCAGTATATTTAAGAGTACTAAAACCACAGTCAAATATTTCTTTACATATGCAGAATTACTCATGACACCATAATTATGTTACAGTTGTATTCTTCAACTATAATAATTGTAAGTTCTGAAAATTGAATCAAATTATGTTTTATGTATATACAAACATGCCTCAATGAAACCCACTATTCTGTATAAATAATATGCCCCAATTAAAATCGCATTGTAAATAGATAGTAGGAAATACTAAATGAAGAACCAACAAATCATTTTTGTTATTCTGATTGGATTTAATAACAACTATTAAAAAAAATAAATTGAATCCTGTGAGAAAGTCTGCCTAGTCCCGATTTAATTATAACATACAACCAAACTGCTATTTAAAGAAGTAAAGTACAGATGCTCTTTAATTTAGGAAACTAGAAATTCACCTGGGTAACCTATGTTGTGACCTCAAAGCCATTTCACTACTTATAGCAGTGCTCATTTAGGTGAGATTCACATCTGGTATTAATGATGAAAATGTGCTGGAATGTTCAAGATTTCACCAGGCTGCCATCACCAGCAGCAAGTGTACAACACAACCTGGGATTGAGGATAAAAGAACAATTCCTGTAGTTGAGTTACAACTGTGAAAGAGAAGATTTATGATACCCTACTGATAATGATTTTCTCAACGTCCTTCAATTTCTATAGTTATTCACCAGAAGGACCTAAAAACTTTGCAATGGCTTGCTAGAACAAATAATATACAGCAAAGTTTTATTTCTTTGAGTACTGGGTGTACAGAAAATTGGACTTTGTGGTTATTAACTCACAAGTCATGTTTGTGTTTGTTGATAGGGCTAATATTCACTTCTCTGCTACATGTTTTCTGATACTCCCTAATTTTTCAATAATTTCCAAAAAGTATACTTTGTTAGAAATAAAAATTATCCATTAGTTCAGTTCATATTCTTTGCCCTTTTTCCTCCCTTAATATATGTCATACAAAAAAATAAGCATATACATTCATAATCTAGGAGACTGTGATTTTCAAGTTGTAGCATAATATTTATTCTGAACTAGATGGTAAAAAGTATCAATATCTAGCCAAGTAAAAGTTTAATTATCTTGTATTTTAAATAAAATATTCTTCAGAATATTATGCTGTTCATATAAAAACACCTAAGGAAAGATGTTCTGACCTTAATATTGATGTTTCCATTACTATAGCACCTGGTCTTTTGAATGAAGTAGTGCATTCACTCAAGAATTACTCTATCTGATACAAATTATCACCAGTTTTTACAAAGAATACAATATTCCAAAAATATAAAGATCATAATTTATTTTTTTGTGAGTGAAACTCTTTCCCTTTGCTCATGGAATTATAGTCATTTATAATATCTCCCTCTTCTTTCTTATGTAGATTCTGCTCACCTCTCAAAATAAGCTCAAATCCCACTTACACCCTAAATTATTCTACTTTCAGAGTTGTTGTCTATATGTGCTACTTGGTGCCTTACCACATATCTAATGTTATCTTGAACTATTAATTTAAATACTATGTTATGTAAAATTTCCCTCACATTTCTTGGTCTCATTAGACTGTGCAATCTTTTTTAAAATGGGGTTCATATCTACTTATAAGATTTAGTAGTGCTCTGAGGTTGTGACTCAGTGTTAGAGTGCTTGCCTAGCATATGTAAGGCACTAGGTTCAGTCCTCAGTACTGCATAAAAATAAAATTTTTAAAAAAGCTATTGTGTCCATCTACAACAAAAAATCATTAAAAAATCGATTTAATAGTAAGATACAAATCTGGTATGCTAATTGCCAAGTATGTATGCTTAGTTAGCCTAATGTATATACTTTGTGTATATACATATACTTTGTGTATATACATGTATTTAATGTATCATTGAATGTATTTCATATCTATCTTACTATAGGGTTCTATTTAAAAGTGATGCTTTAAAGCCAGGTGTTCATAAGTACAAATGTTGGGTCTGCTACTTGCTTTATTTATTCTTATTGGTATATTAAATTGCATAATGCGTATAATGAAATTAGAAGATTGACAAAATTTATTATTTTGTTTATTATTTTTAATATTTTATTATTTTTATTACAAAAATTAAAGTTATTCTATAAGTTTAATACCAATACCTACTTATTAAAATAACTTCTTTTGAGCTAATGCATGGATTAAAGATCACAGCCTTGAGCAGTCCTGGGTTTATAAGAAAGGGATGAAATTCTCAGTTTTACAACGTATTTTAGTAGTTTCCTGATGAGCGTAGAGAAACATAAACCCTAAATATCTGCTTTTATATATGTGCATGTCTTTTTCTCATAAAGCTACATGTTTTCATGCTAAAAATAACAATTATGATTTTCCCTCAATTGGGGCCTAATAAGCCATTAAAATATTTTTGAGCATACCTTTTAAAATGTTATTCATATTTCCAGACATATTAGCAGTATTATTTCAAAAAAATTACACTCCCAACAGAACTGAGCACAAGAAACTGGAGAAGAGAAGTACAAGATTCTATAATGGCATATAGATAAGCAAATAACTTAAAAAAACAATAAAATTTAAAAAATAATCTGATTATTAGACTTGTGGACTCTGAAAAAAGTGTTTAATAGATATCAAACTCCTCTAAATATTACCATTATATATATGGATGAAAAGACTTATCTGCATTTCAGATGTGTATGTATAATGTGTCAGAAAGAGAGAGAGATAGACGCAGAGATACACAGAGAGAGATACATGCACAGGATTCTTCCCTGCAGTTCACTTTACCACATAATGACTTGGCTTTCACCTATGGGGACAAGTGACACTTGAGTATTTATGGTCACTTGTCAGATCAAAGGGAAGGAAAAACAACACAAAGACTGAAATGTCAAATGTCTGCTTTTTCCCTTCACATATGTGTTTCAAAACAAAAACAGGACTTTCAAAATAGGGGAATTTGGTAAGTTTCATGTGTACTGCAGTTACCCTGTTTCAGGCTTCTGTTTAGATTGGATCCAAATGCTTCACTGACAGACATGGGTCACATTCAAATAGTTGCTTCTGGATAAAGTTATTTACACTGAAGTTTGACCCACAAGGGCAACAGAGCAGCTAAGTACCCTGGATAATACTAACAGACAGCTTTACTTTACTCCAGATCATTTAGATTAAAAACCTTTCTGATAACATCAAAGCTTCTTTCTCCCAGCATGCATGCTATTTTCCATGAAAATAAGAATTTGAAACCTATACTCTTTTTATTAAAATTCAGGAAACAGAACCTTAACATTTGGTCTCTCTCTCTCTCAATGATCTTCAAAAATTTGTTCACATACCAATTTCTGTTATATTTATAGTCCACCAAGGTTATCCAATGTGGAAAAAGCAGAATTGCTACTACAAAGTAAGGTCAGTTTTTAAAAGTTTTGGAGTTAGATAGCAAAGTGGAAGAATTTTATTCAGTCAGCCATGTATGTGCTCATCAAGTAACAATGTGCTTATATAATATGCATTTTAATGTATATATTTGTTCACACTCCTTAATAAACTGTGGTCCAGGAAATATTCATATTTTAGAAACATTTTCTTGGTTCCTGTTGTTTCTATTTATATAAAAACCTGAGTTAACCAAAGGTTATAATTTATAATATATTAATGAAACTTTCAGGGTTGGAGGTGTGGAAATTGATGGAAAATACATTTATTTTTAATCATGAATATAATATATAATTTTAGAGGAAAATTTCACTGAGCATGGGACATTAAAAAAATATACCAGGGGGTGGGGGTGTAGCTCACAGTTAGAGCACTTGCCTAGCACCTATAAAGCACTGGATTCAATAATTTGCACTGCATGAAAATAAATAAATTAAATAAAGGTATTCTGCCCATTTACAGCTAACAAATTTAAAAAACAAATAACATTGAAATCTATATCTCAATATAATAAGATATCATAAAAATCCTATCTATGTTAACAAGTGAAATATTTCTCTAAAATAACATTAGTATAACAATTATCTAGTATATGAAAAGCATCATCCTATTTTAGTTGATATATAACACAAATTCTTTCTTTTCAATCTCCAACTCCTTTTATAATAATATTTTTTTTATTATTCAAGTAAAAAAAACACAGCCTTAAATTTTGAAGGACAGACTTCCCCAACATATATACTATTGCAAATGAACCTTTATATCACTGCACTGAATGCTTGCTTGCCTTTTATGTTATACATGAGATTCAAATTCTTTGAAAAAATAAAGTAAGTGTATTTTAACAGTTGTCAATAACTGTAATGAGTACCTCCTCACTGTTGACAAACCTATAATTTGTTAGTAGGATATATGCTAATATTGTAAACCATAGTGTTATTTTCCTTTACCTGTGGCATCAATAACCTTTGAATTACAGCTGTGCCATTAATGTGAATTGTTGTTCATTTTACCAAGAAAATTATTATTTTTAGGCTTAAAGGAACTTAATACTAATGTGAAGTTCAATCCATGACAAATATGGGGATGTATATTAAATGAGGCAAATTGATACTAACTTTATATTTGTGGGTTGGGTAAGAAGAAATTTTATTTTATATGTGAAACATGAGAAAAAGAAAAGATTTCCTCCTAAGACTAGAGGCAGGGGGACAATTAAATTCCAATTCCAGTGTCCTTTTCCCTGTATTGCAGTTGCCTGACAAGTATGCCTGGAGAATGAATTAGAAGAGAAAACATTCCTTCTTCCTTGATAGAATAAAACACTTCACTGATTTCTTCCTCAAAAAGACAAAGTCAGGACAAAAAAAAAAAAAAAGCTCAATGAAAGCAGTGCTAAAGAAACACTTGAAACAGCAAAGTCTGTTTCTTTTATTTCAGTAAGATTTGCCAATCTGTACCCACATGGAAAATTTAAATTCTTTCTTTTGAAAAAGGAATAATATAATACAAATGCTACTGGCTATTTGAAGTATCACAGAGAAACCTGCCAAAGCTAATCTTTATAGGAAATTTGAGATTATATTTCCCTTTCTTATGTGTGAGGGTGGTGGTTAAAGTGGCAAATATTTTATATTTAAATACTTTGTACATTGAAAATAAGCAAGAAAAGATATAACTTTCTGTCCTTTCCCCTCTGAATATCTAATGTATTTTATTGACATGAGTAGTAGTGTATGAATTTATATAAAAGGGAAAGATAATATATCCATTTAATTTTTAGATATAAATATGGGCCCTTCACTGTACTAAAACCATAGCCAAAAAGTAAATCTATAAAGAGAGGCAACTTCTCCCACTTAGGATAGAAGATTTCTGAGCTTTCTGAAAAATGTTAACATTGAATAAATTTACATACTCCTTGTACTTGATATTATTTGAATTTTCCACATATTCTACAATATATTAATCGGGTTGGAGCAAATAGTATTTTCTAAAATTGTTGAACTTATAATATATTCATTTTCTTTCCTTATGCATACACTAATTAAACCTTTTAAAATTAATTAGACAATTCACAATTTTGAGAACAATGAGAGAGATACTAAGTAGAAATGTAAATTTAAGTTATTATTCCATTTTTTAATTCTAAATATTTATTGAACATCCCTGAAGTACATATACATCTATGTTTGGTTCTGTGGAAATGTGAAGTTAAAGACAGTCTCTGATCTGCTACAAATGTGTACAGCATTATGATAAATACACCCTGTTAAAAGAATAGGATATGAACACTAGGTAAGACGTGTGGAATTTATCATATAAATAAAGGGAAAAAATAGAAAGTTTTTTAACAAGGGATGTGATCAAAATAGTTCCTGAGCTTTTAAAAAATGTTAACACTTTTAGCCTTGTTTGTAGTACTACATTAAAATAGGAGGGAGCAAAGAGGCCACTTTGGAGGAAATTTCAATGTAAGGCATCAGAATTACAATGGTGCTGTCAGTGTGCAAACACTGAGAAAGAAAAATCAACCAATTTCAGTGCATGGTACTTCTGTGGGGAAGACAGGGGCAAGGAAGGAGGAGGTGGTATCAGGCCACAAAGGGGACTGAAACTAAATGGTCTCTAATGTTGTTAACTTAAACATTTGGGGAAATACTATCAGTGATAAGAGCAACAGGAAAATTCAATACCTCCATAAATGAATATGTTTGGTGGTATTTTTCAGTTTTAGCAGAAAAGTTTATAAAAAAGGGAAAATATATTCCAGGAATATGAAACTTTGCAATGCAATTTCACAATAGGACCTAAGCTAAGGGATTAGAAGCCTTGGGTCACACTCTGTGTCCTATCACTAGTCGCTTCTGTGTGCCTCGCTTTCTCTGCCAACTGATTGAGTGTAACCATACTTTTCTCAGAAGGATATTCACTGTTAGGTGGGAGAAGTGATTAGGCATCCTCAGAAGGAAGTAGACATAGAAATCCTTGCTTCATTATGTTCTGTTCGGTAATAACCGACTCACAGGGAAACAATGGCAATAGTTGAAACATCTGAGAAGCAGTGCCTAGAGAAACAGAATAAGACTCTTTTGTCAGGAAAAAAAAAACCCTCTGGTCTTTTGAAGAGGAGAGAGGGAAGAGTAAAAGCGAAAGGGCTCCTTAGTGCCCTCTTGGTGTTCTCAAGGTCTGAAATAGTTAATGCATGTCTCTAAGCACCTTTTTTTTTTTCTTTTCATTTCTTAGTCTGGTTAGACCCATAGAATATGGGTGAAATCACATTCAGGGGTACCTGGAGCAGTGAGGGAAATGAAAGGGGGGAAATCTAATTAGATGATCTTTGAAAATAGATTTCTGTGAGGTCCACTTGAATTTTCTACCTAGTAAAATTGTACTTATTATATTCTGTATAGATGATCTAATTTTTAATTTTCTTAAGTTGGTATATTAGTTTTTAGACTCATTTAAAATTTACATAAAATTTTTCGAATACAACAATCTTCTGGAAAAGAAAACAATTATGCAAAAAAAAATATGAACCACTAGAATTATATATATTTCCCACATTTCTTTTCCTTTAAATTTATACTCAGCTGTTGATATCATACAAAGCAAAAATTGTCTGATAATATTATTAAATCAGGAGAATAAATATGCTCATAGATTGGATCTAAAAGACAAGTTTTAAACTTAAGTGTTTCTTTTTAAATTAGATCACTGATTAAATTCATATACAGTCTTTTAATCAGGAGCACTAAGAATTGTATCAAATCATTCAGTATCATACAATTTACTGAGATAGAGAGAAATCCTAAAAGGAAATATGTGCTGTAAAATCTAAGTGATTGAGAAAAAACCCGATGGGTACTGTGTTCCCATCTTGTGTCTTATGGTGTAGAGGAGGAAACTGAAGGATGACAACTTAGATTTGCATTTCTGATTTATAATATTACATCCAATTAAAAACCAAAAAAATAAATCCACATCATAACTTGGGGAAAACTAATGGTTATTCACTTTAAAAATCAAAGGGATTGAAGATATTATATTAAAATTGAAATGGGAGACTCCCTGTAAAGCCAAGATAAGGAGACATCTCAGAAAGTTTTCAACTGAAATCATTAAACGTAGTGTTAAAAAGATGTTTTGCACAAAGGATTAGCAAGAGGGAAAAACACTAATTGAGTTTTTGAAACTGCTAAATGCATGTAAAGAATGGAGATAGAAGTCACTCAACAAGAACAAAAAAAAATCTCTAGATGTTGTATCAGGTTTATATTTTGTTTTGTTTCATCAGGCTTAGAAATAAGCAACTCACAACATTTTTTTTTTCTTAGAGTAATACATAAAATACATCAAAATTTGAAGATTGAAGGTAGTTTGGGAGAACATTTTAATTTTACCCTTTGGACTGGATTTCTAGAAGGAAAGGTCATTTGGGCCATTGCTGCTATTGTTGAGATTCAAGGCCTAAACAAAACACATTCAGATTCAAAGGAAATAGTTACAATATCTGAGATAAGGGTGATGGTGATCAAAACAGCTTCTAGCTACTCTATCTCTCTGTCTTACCAAAAATGTGTAATTTTATTTTTCTGAGAAAATGACACATGTACATTTCAAAATAAACAGCGTATTATTTAATTGGGAACCAGTCACAATGAGCTCTGATTAAAAATCTGCCTGGTTGAACAGCTAAGGTGGCAGTCTTAGGGACTCCAAAAACTTAAATTTGCCTTTTAGAGTCACACTATGCTTTCTACTTCTGTAAATTACTTCCAGAGTTCTAGCTCTTATACTTACCAGCATTTTAAAATGATTTCCTTCCTCTATCCAATAACTTTAGAAAAATTAACAATTGTGCTACTGGTTTAATAGTTTATCAAAGATTTGGATGTTTCAGAAGACTTTTAAATAGAAAAATATTTTAAATGCTTGTGTTAATTAAATAAGTGAAAACTTCTTATTTTATTAGATGATATAATTCTTTTTTATGTAACTTTATTTTACTTATTTATTTTTATGTGTTGCTGAGGGTCGAACTCAGTTCCTCACATGTGCTAGTCAAATGTTCTACCAATGATCTACAACCCCAGCCCATATATAATTATTGTATAAGGAGAATAGTAGCTCCACATTGCTGTGCCTCTCTATGGAGTTCAAAGTGGACTTATTTTTAAGAACATTTTACTTAGTCTAAGGAAATATAGTCTCTCTCCTCCCATAGAGTTTTCCAGGACATCTTGAAATTCAGTTTCCTGTGCATACACATGACAACACACTTGAGTAAGCTTGGGGATATACAGTGGATGTATTAAGGAAAATAATCCAATTTCATCTGGAATCTAGGCAATCTTTGGGCAATAATAATAACCAAGTTGAAAACAAGGGACACTCACTTTCTTTACACAGCTCAGAGGACTCTGTTGATGTGTCAGTTTTGGCTCACAAGTAAAGTTGTTCTCCCTAGGACCTTAGTTTTCCTAGTTTGGAAGAAGATCAAAGGTACAGGTGAGAGAAACAGTACTCTCACAGGAAAAGTCTGTGTGATGATGTAAACTTTTAGTTTTTTCTTTTGTTTTCTTTTCTTTTCCCTCCCTCCCTCCCTCCCTCCNTACCCTCTCTGGTTCTTTCTTTCCTTTCCTTTTCCCTTTTCCCTTCCCTTCCCTTCCCTCCCTCCATCATCTCTCTCTCTCTCTCTCTCTCTCTCTCTCTCTCTCTCTCTCTCTCTCTTTCTTTCTTTTGTTCCTAGCCTCCCATGTAACCATTTCCTATAGATTCCTTCTTCCACACTAAAACCATGTTTCTTTCTTGTTCCCAGCTACCTTTCAATGAATTTCAATTAAATGACTGCCTGATCATTAGAAGTTATTGGTTATTAAGTAGTACCCTTTTCAAAGCTTGATAAAAACATGAAACCAACTAAACCATAAAGTGATGAGATATAGGTTGTATAGTTGTTATTTGTGAGGCTCAGCTAGCTATTGAATTATCTGTATGCAATGCCAGTCTTGTTTAACAAAATCTCTCTTAATGAGTACAGAATGCCATACTCATGAATAAAAGAGAAGCTCAATAAATTCTTGCTTAAGTGAGGTGACTTGACCATAGGCCTAAAAGAATGTATAAGCCTCTTTACCTTGGCTGTAGTTTACAGAGTAGCACTAATATCACTACTCTCTTGTGTGCATGAGCCTATGGCCATCATTTTCACTGACAGAAATCATGCAATTTGTATAAGTTCACACATAGCTTTGTTTCCGTTAATTTGTATTTGTCTTGAGATAATTATAAATGTATGAAATGTAATGTGCTTCAATTCAGTACACAGTATTTCCCCTTACCTCCCTTCCTCCCTCCCCATTTCCTTTCTTCTACTGATCTTTGTATGGTTTACTTAATTTTTTATTGATGACTTGTGGATATCCATAATGGTAAAGTTGTGTGTGTGTGTGTGTGTGTGTATGCACATAGGAAATTTAGGGTCATTTTCTTCCCATTATTTTTCCCTTATCCTTTTCCTCCTCCTTTCCCCTCATAGCTTTCTTAATGATCTGTGCCCCTGGTTTTTAGTTTCTCATATTTCTGCTATAGTCCCTAGTTAGTGTACCCAATCACTTACTATGAGTACATGCTTCTGGCCAATGGTTCTACCAAAGCACAATTGCTTCTGTTATTTTTTATTCTCTGACATTTTGGCTTTCTCTACAATCCTTGGTTAATTATTTTTTTCCTAATTTCTTCTCTCATTACTACCTAAGGAGTTGAAAAATTGAAAAGAAAAAGCAGAGATTGGTTAAAAAATACATTAGTTTAAAAAATCCAGTGTGCTCAGCACTGTCATTCCAAATACTTCCCAGAAAGTTTAAGAAATCTAAGGAAAAAGATGTTCGAATCAACTCAATTTATTCAGATTCTGATCTTTATGTATGTTTATCTATATGCCTATGTATGTATCTACCCTACCTATCTAAATAGTCTATTACACATAATGCTATCTTCTTCACATTATCTATCTAGCCTAAAAGTTTAAATAGAAATATCAAAGCCACATATTTATGTAATAAGTTATTTCTATCATTATCTAAGAAGGGTCCCAGTTAAATATTCCATTGCCTCTCCTACAACTTGATTATCAAATTCAGAGGAAAAATGGGAATCAAAATCAAGAAGACATATATGTTGAAGTTTCAAACCCTCAGAAAATTTTGTATGTATAAGAATGTTATGATACAAACTAATTCTACAAAAAAAAAATGTATCAAACCACATAGAAAACATCAGTGTCTAGATTTGGAGGGAATACTAACAGAATAAGGGCAACAATAACAATTGGGATGAAACCCAATAAATAAATGATTTAACTGTCATCAGAATGGATTATGTGTTTAGGGAATATTATTTCATCCAAATAGAGGGGGTTTGGCTTGGACTCCAAACGTCTGTATTTAGTCATTCTCTCCTTGGGCACACAAGGGGTAGTCAATCCAAATTACTTGTCCTATACAGCTCTCTCCTTGTCCCCTGCTTTTTGTTTGCCTATTCATTCCTTGTACAAAGCCTAGCCTATAGAAGGAGTGGCTTGGGGGCGCCTAGAGGCATCTCACAACAATGGCTTTGAGTCCTCCGTTTAACTCTTCAACTGATTAATATTCTGTGTAGCCAGAAGCCAGCCTGACTCAGGGCCTTGGCTTAAAGAGCAGATGGATTATGGCCACTGCTCCTCAATTGATTCATTATTTAGGCCATTAATTTTCTTCTCACTAAAAACATCTGGCGTCTGATGCTTGGGAATAAACTGATATTAGCCGCAAGCAAGTTTAATAACAGGTTCATCGTCTATGATTGCAGGTTAAAAACACAGACAGGTTCACAAAGTATGTATTTCAAAGGAAAGGACACCATATGAGCTACTTGGTTTGGAGACATTCTCCAAGAAAAGATGAATTTTGTTATTTATCAATAAAACTCTATTTACATTTTGGCACTGTGATATTACCAGATATTTTACATGACAGAATACTTAGTAAAGAACTTTGCTAACTGCAAAGTGCTGGAAAAATATGAGGTTGATTTATTAATTGCTGTTCCTGCCTTAAATTCTTTCTGGCACAGGAGGTAAGATGAAAAAATAACCTCATTTTAGATTACAGTAGTTCTAATAATAGGTTAAATATGCTTCATATTATAATCACATAATATCCTATGTGTATTAGCCAAATTCTTTCCACTTTCAGATACTATTAAATCACATTTTTGTCACTCAGGTACTCCTTAAAAGCTATGCCTGTCAAATAGCTAAATGGTATTTATTGCAACTTTATTAGCCCCTTATTTACCTTCCTCTGAGACTAAAATATCTCCTTTTTTAGTGTCTCAGGATCTGGGGACTATCAAAATTTTTTTCTGGGTAAGGGCTTTGCTATTAGTCATTTACAAACTTAGTATAAATCTGTTCAAATTCCTACAGGGGATATGCATTCAAAGGGTAATACCTCATTGGAAAATGAAAGGATTATGGTAAAAGAACTTAAGGAGTTATTAAAGGCATAAAATATGCATGCACATGTGTCTGAGCATGTATACACATATGTATATATTTTTTTGTCATTGGATACTTCCTGACACCCCCGAAAACATACTTGCATAACTGGCAGGCTATTATGCCTGTGTGTCTAGCTGTCCATATTGACTACAGGCAGGTGTTTGGCATCAATCTATAAGAAGGCAAATGCCCAGATTGGTTGCCAAGAACAAACAGTTGTGTGGGTGGGCCTAGAAGGACATTCACAACAAGCATCTGGCTTGGACCATCCCTATGGGCTATAGCTTCAACATGTTACTCCCAATATTCCTCTGTCCTGTGCAATGCCTGCTGGAAAGCTACCCAAAGGTGAATTTCCTAAGAGAGGTGAATGAGCCTGTACTCATCAACTTCAGGTTTGTAAACCGGTGTGCTTCACAACTCCTAATTCATCAGAAGCTATAAGTCAATGACAAGAGCCACTTAGGAGACTGATAAAGTCTCTAAAGGGATGACTGGCAATTTTTAATGGCCTGAATTCCAAGCACATAGAAATTTTATTTCAATTTAGTCAAAACCAAATGAATTCTTTCTTCAGTTCTCTTGGAATTGTGATATATGAGATCCCTGCCTCTCTCCTCTTTTCACAGTTCTCTTCCTTCTC
Source organism: Marmota marmota marmota (assembly GCF_001458135.2). Classification (NCBI taxonomy): domain Eukaryota; kingdom Metazoa; phylum Chordata; class Mammalia; order Rodentia; family Sciuridae; genus Marmota; species Marmota marmota. The sequence continues at coordinate 4,441,262 of NW_026000305.1, read as the reverse complement.
TCTCATTACCTATGTTTTCATGGATATTGTTTTTTTTCAAGGAGAAAATGTCTCAGTATATGCAAATCCTTAGAATGCACGGTACAAAGGAATGATGAGAACCACCCTGTCTTTCAGAGTTAAAGTTTAAAAAGTGACACTTTAGAAGCCTTTAGTGACTGAAACACCAGGTCATTTCTGAGGCAAAATTTCAATCAACTTTTTTTAATTTTTTCTCATTTTGCTAATTTCTACTATGCATCCTGTCAGATTCTGCCTACCATTCACCATGCTGTCCCCATCCCTAACCACCACTATGGATTCCCAGATTTGATAGCATGCTTTAAAAATATAGAGAGAGTAGTTCCCAGATTAAGAGATGTTACAGATGAGTTCAACTTCAAGAAAAGATTATTGTACTAACACAGGATTGCTAAATTTTCATTCTGCCAAATAATTATATATTTAATGCCATCTACTCATGCTGTGACTTGATACAAGAAAGGTTATTTTGACACCAACATAATGTAGAAATCATTCACTTCCACAATGCAATTTTACCAGGGAAGTGGAGTTAGTTGAATGGTCAAACAAAGTGTCAAGAGATGGTGTGTGAGAGATATGACTAATTTTGGGAGTTTACAAGAGATCAGAGACTATGCTAAGAAGAGTTAAGTGATGATAGAACGAAAAGATAACAACTCTGTCCCTCAAGGAGCTTCACCAATCAGTGCCCCCTCTCCATCATGGCATTTTGTCCACTGAAGACTTCCAGGATATATGACATGTATCCTTTCCACAGTGCACTCTGTTTGCCACTGAAAGAGGGGCATTATAAGTTAGGCTTCAAAAGCAGTGACATCATCATTATCAGCATATTAAGTTTGCTTTAAACAACCAACACACCAAGAAGCACCTGTCCTAATATAACAGCAAACTGCAAGGTTATAACAGATAGTATTAACTTTGTTAATTCTCAGTGTACATAAAAGAAAGTCAGTGTTCTTCAAGAGAATATGTATATGAATATTCTTGTCCAAGTTTGCTCTCACTCTTTCCTTAAGCTGACTAGGTATTTGGAAACAGAGTGGGGGCTTTCAGGGACATGGGGTTTTATTGTTCCATTTTTCTTCAAGGATAATACAGAAGGCCACCATGTGGGGGGACAATATATTTGGTGTTATACATTACTCACGTCATTATTCATGCTTTCTTATTTCAACATGACACAGGTATTTTGGCCTTTGGATGAGGACTGGCATTTTGGAACCACTGCCAGATTCACAGTGAGAAGATAAACATAGGTAATAGAATCTATGCCTGTGATATTTTGATACACTGCAGGCTTTTTTTTTGGGGGGGGTGTACATTGAATTCAGGGCATTTGGCCACCAAGCCACATCTCCAACCCTATTTTGTATTTTTTTTAGAGACAGGGTCTCACTGAGTTGCTTAGTGCCTCACTGCTGCTGTGGCTGGCTTTGAACTTGAGATTCTCCTGCTTCAGCTTCCCAAAGCACTGGGATTACAGGTGTGAGCCACCACACCTGTCCACCACTGGATTTTACATGCTATATTGCTGCTTAATATGAAGGGAGTTAAAATATGTAATTCTGTTAAATATAAATAACCTATTTCAGGAATGAAGTAAACCTGTAAGTTTTGTGGTTTTGAGGAGAAACACAAAAAGCTCTATCCATAAATTTGTTGCCTCCTTACTTAAATTTTTCACTCTTAAGGAATAACATCTTGGTGTTGGCAACAAATATTTTGTAAAAATTTACAGGTCTTTCTAAAGTTAATTTTAAACTATGAAGTTTTATCAGTTGCTTGTTCTTTAATATCAAATGATTTTCTCCTGAAAATGAACTCTTCCAAAAGAAATGAAAGAAGGGAAGTTTCAAAGTTTTGAAGACAAGTTTCAAATGCTGAAAGTAAATACTTATAGATGGAAAAGAAGACCACAAATTCAAGTTGAATGTCCTGAAAATATGAGTGTTCTAGAAAATGAGAAAGCAAAGTATAGTGGGTGTCAGAAGTGGGCAAAGTCTAATATAAATTGTATTTTGCCTAAAATATTAAAACTCTACACCAAGTCATAAATGCCCATTTTTTTAATACTTTCCACTCCTCTTTTCACTCTATTCCTCATGATTCATGGTCCAGATAGTGAATATGTGAATTAGCAAGTAATATTCTTCATAGTAAAATAAAAATTCTCTTCCTAGAGTATGTGAATTAGCAAGTAATATTTTTCATAATAAAATAAAAAGTATCTTCCTAAATGGAATGGAGGTCTTCCTTACATATCTAGTAGAAAATCATTCTGGCACTGCAATGTCCCCAAATCATATCTTTGTCTCATGTTAGTTTCTATTTTTATGGACCAACACCCAGTACTATATAAACCTGGAATGAAAGAATCACTGTTCTTGTTGAATCTAATCTTCATCTTCTAGGCTATAAAGTATGTCCATATGTAAGTTTAGTCAAGTTCAGTGAAGGTAACCAGCCTTGTTTCAAGTTTTAACTTCTTGGAATTTTTTTCACACATACTACTTTGAAAAAATAGCTGTTTACTCTAATGAGAATCCCATATTTAAATCTCTTATATAGCCCCTTTTTATTTTTCAAAGAAATTTTGGGACCTTTGGCTCACAATGATTTCTTGGTTCTCCTGAGATGAACAGGTACATAAGCCATATTTTCGCCATTGGCCATGTTTATTAACACTGTTGGACCTTCGATTTATCTTAATACTGTACTGAATCTAATTAATTCCTAATATAAGGTTTATGTTCTATATGGTTCTGTTGCATATGATGACAATGAATTTTGCACTACAAATGGTCTGAAACATCCCCTACATATTTGGAAGAAAGAAATAATAGCCCATCTGCTAGGTGGCACAGTGTTAAAATTCATTTGGTTATATTCACTTAGTACAAAATGAAAAAAAAATTTGTTCATCAGCGATTCATTCATACACACTAGATTTTACTTATCAATCTAGAAAAAAAAGTAAAGGAATCGCTACTTCTGGATGTAGAGAATGTTCTGAGAATGTGAAAATTAGCATGATGAAGAAAAACCTTCAAACATTGTTTATTCTCCGACTACTTTCCATGGGCTTCATCATCCTTCACTGTATTATAGGGGATATTGCTGGGCTATTAATTTACCAATTTCCAATCTCAAATGCAACCTAATTAAAAAACATATCTTCTTTCTAGATTTAAATTAAAAATTATAGCATTAAAATAGTTTTCAAAAGATTGACAAGTAAAATTATGGCAACTGCAGAAAGGGAAATTATGCAAAAGTGTAGATTAGTTAGAATTAAGTTAGTATGGGAATAGTTGTTCAGTCTTGAGAGGAGATTTCTTCAAACATTTGATGGTGTCAGGTAATCATATCATTGTAAAACATAATTTGAATTCATAGTCTGGTAGCAATATTGTCATGCTTTTCTGAGCTTCCTCCACCCCTAAAATGTAATTCAACTCTCCAGAATTCAGGATCCTTTATTTTCTATGAGAATAATATTCCCTAGTATTTCTCAATGCTCTCCTTTATGCAGCCATACATATCAGATAGCTTGGGCTCCAATTTAAAAAATGGGTGGCTTAAACAACATGACTTTATTTTATCACAGTACTGGATGCTCAGAGTCCAAGTTCAGAGTGTCCAGAGGTTTGAGTTTTTTTCTGAGACCTCTCTCAGTGCACATATAACCACCTTCTTTTTATGTCTTCACATAATTTTTATGTATATTCATACCAGTGCTATCTCCGTTTGTTTCCAATTTTCCTCTTTTTACAAGGACAACAGTCAGATTAGATGAGAGCCCAATCTAAAAGTCTCATTTTAACTTAATCATATTTTTAAAGGCCCTAGCTAAAAATACAGTCACATTCTGAGATAAAGGGGATTAGGGCTTCAACATATGAATTTGTAGGATGACAAAATTGAGACCATGATAACCAGAACGCAAACCTCATGCTTCCAGTTACTTTACATTGGTCAGAAGATAGAAACATAATTTAGATATAGTAAGCTATCTAGCTTCTTGGCAAAATAAATAAACAAATAAAACTTTCATTCTCTGCAACCACAATAACACAATGTTGGTTACTCTTGCATAGAAATATCCAATGCATTGGTAATTTAATAGCATAAAAAATAGTCCATGATTGATTTGTACTAAGATGATACTGGCAAAGTCATACTCTTTTATTTTAATCAGTTTTTGTTTTTATTTGCACAGATGTTATTTTTAGAGCAGTTTTAATTTAACAATAAACATTGACTGTAGAGTACAAAAAGTTGCCATACATTTCTTACACCCACACATACTTGACCTCCTGTACTGTCAATATCCCGCCCCAAGTGCAGTATCTTTGTTACAACCTAGAAATCTATGTTGACCCATTATTATTATGACATTATTGTCCATAGTTTACATAAGGGTTCACTCTTGGTATTGTATATTCTATGGATTTGGATAAATTAATAAAGGTATGTATCCAACGTTATAGTTTCATACAGAGTAGTTTTACTGCAGAAAAAAATCTTCTGTGTTTCTCCTATTCATTTGTACTTTCCACCAATTTCTGGCAACATCTGATCTTTAAACCTGCTCCATTGTTTTGTCTTTTATGTAAATGTCATTGAGTTGGACAACAATATGTAGTTT
>NW_026000305.1:4419134-4436204 GCF_001458135.2 Marmota marmota marmota | reverse complement strand
AAAAAAAAAAAAGTGTTCTGGGGCTGTAGCTTGGTCTTAGATCTTCGAGTAGTCCTAGCTGCAATCCTCAGTATAGAAAACAAGCAAAAACAAAAATGAACATACAAACAAAAACTGATTTGAATATATCATAGTTACATAATTTTGATAAAATCACTTAACCTTCCCTAACAATGTATATTCAACTGTAAATGGAGATAATGATAACATTTGGTTCAAATGGATTTATGAAAATAAATGAGGTCATCCATATAAAACAGCTAGTCCAAAGCAGAATAAATTTTGCTATTGTTTTAATTTCATAGAGTATGCCTGCCTCATAACAATTAGTTTAGAAGGAAATTCTACAGAACTCAAAGATATAACAATGAAGTTAATAGGTGGCACTTGAGGAACTTTAAGACATAGTTCATTGAGTAATGCTCTCAGGAATACTATGTTATCTGCTTGACCTTTGGCTCACAATGATTTCTTGGTTCTCCTGAGATGAACAGGTACATAAGCCATATTTTCGCCATTGGCCATGTTTATTAACACTGTTGGACCTTCGATTTATGGCAACTGCAGAAAGGGAAATTATGCAAAAGTGTAGATTAGTTAGAATTAAGTTAGTATGGGAATAGTTGTTCAGTCTTGAGAGGAGATTTCTTCAAACATTTGATGGTGTCAGGTAATCATATCATTGTAAAACATAATTTGAATTCATAGTCTGGTAGCAATATTGTCATGCTTTTCTGAGCTTCCTCCACCCCTAAAATGTAATTCAACTCTCCAGAATTCAGGATCCTTTATTTTCTATGAGAATAATATTCCCTAGTATTTCTCAATGCTCTCCTTTATGCAGCCATACATATCAGATAGCTTGGGCTCCAATTTAAAAAATGGGTGGCTTAAACAACATGACTTTATTTTATCACAGTACTGGATGCTCAGAGTCCAAGTTCAGAGTGTCCAGAGGTTTGAGTTTTTTTCTGAGACCTCTCTCAGTGCACATATAACCACCTTCTTTTTATGTCTTCACATAATTTTTATGTATATTCATACCAGTGCTATCTCCGTTTGTTTCCAATTTTCCTCTTTTTACAAGGACAACAGTCAGATTAGATGAGAGCCCAATCTAAAAGTCTCATTTTAACTTAATCATATTTTTAAAGGCCCTAGCTAAAAATACAGTCACATTCTGAGATAAAGGGGATTAGGGCTTCAACATATGAATTTGTAGGATGACAAAATTGAGACCATGATAACCAGAACGCAAACCTCATGCTTCCAGTTACTTTACATTGGTCAGAAGATAGAAACATAATTTAGATATAGTAAGCTATCTAGCTTCTTGGCAAAATAAATAAACAAATAAAACTTTCATTCTCTGCAACCACAATAACACAATGTTGGTTACTCTTGCATAGAAATATCCAATGCATTGGTAATTTAATAGCATAAAAAATAGTCCATGATTGATTTGTACTAAGATGATACTGGCAAAGTCATACTCTTTTATTTTAATCAGTTTTTGTTTTTATTTGCACAGATGTTATTTTTAGAGCAGTTTTAATTTAACAATAAACATTGACTGTAGAGTACAAAAAGTTGCCATACATTTCTTACACCCACACATACTTGACCTCCTGTACTGTCAATATCCCGCCCCAAGTGCAGTATCTTTGTTACAACCTAGAAATCTATGTTGACCCATTATTATTATGACATTATTGTCCATAGTTTACATAAGGGTTCACTCTTGGTATTGTATATTCTATGGATTTGGATAAATTAATAAAGGTATGTATCCAACGTTATAGTTTCATACAGAGTAGTTTTACTGCAGAAAAAAATCTTCTGTGTTTCTCCTATTCATTTGTACTTTCCACCAATTTCTGGCAACATCTGATCTTTAAACCTGCTCCATTGTTTTGTCTTTTATGTAAATGTCATTGAGTTGGACAACAATATGTAGTTTCTCCAGATTGTCTTCTTTCACTTAATAATTTGTTTCCTATATGGCATTTCATGGCTTGAGAGCTCATTTGTTTTTTAACACTGAATAATATTCTATTGTCTGAATTTACTACAGTTTATCAAATCAACTACTGAAAGATGTCTTAGCTATTTCTAAGTTTTTGCAATATTTTGCTTCTATAAACATCCATTTGCCTTTTATTTGTGTGTATATAAGTTTTCAACTCATTTGGGTAAATACAAAAGAGAGCAATTGCTGCATCATATGGTAAAATTATAGTTAGTTGTATAAGAAAATGCTAAAAAGTCATATCCTTTATAGTTATTTTATAACTTTTAGATAAAATTTGAAAATAAAATACTAACTGAACAGTTACAATTACCATATTCAAAATATAAACATAATATATAGACTAAACTTGTTTTCTTGAATATTTAATATATGTGTAATTTTAAAATAATGTTTGTGAAAATGACTCCATAGTATTCTGTGATATTTACTGGATTAGGTAACAAAATCATATGTGATAAAATCAATTCAAAGCTAAAATTGAATTGAAGTGATGTAGGAAATTTAAATTACACATATAAATATTTGTAAAGTACACATATAAATATTTTCTTTATAATTGTTTTAAAAATTTTAAAAATTTTACTTTTTATCTTCACATTTTTTGATAGCTAAATAAATTGATATACAAGTTAAGTCATTTTTTCTAAGGTAACACTCTTGTCTTGCAGCCAAACTAGGTCTAGAATCTGAGCCCCTTGACATTCAGCCCTATCTTCTTTCAATGCTTACTGATGATTTCCCTATTATGAGAAAGCTCAATTCCCAAGAACTAAAAATCTTAGCAGATGTTCTCATTCTAAATTCATGCAATTTTAAAACAGAGTGTGGGTATATGATTTTCCCATGAACAAACAGTCCCTAGGGGAACTCAAATATATTCCTGGAGCTTGCCTTTCTTTTGGGGGAAAAATTAAATATTTTGTTCAAAATACAAAGAAGCAGAGATATGTTATTTTGATTTTTTGATGTGAAATCTTAATTCATTACTTTGGTTTGATTTCCATGTTCGAGACACAGAAAATCTTCTTGTATAATCAAAGCACTATGAAAAGAGTTATCTTTTAAATTCAGTAAATGAAAGGTTTTTAATACCAATATCATGTGGGCTGATGACTTTGTGTGTGTGTGTGTGTGTGTGTGTGTCTGGTAATGGGAATTGAATCCATGGATACTCAACAACTGAATTTTATCTGAATTCTATCACCAGCCTTTTTAGTTTTACTTTGAGACATGCTCTTGCTAAGGTTCTCCAGTCTGGACTCATACTTGCAATCTTCCTCCTTTATCTCGCCATGTACCTGCTATTACTGGCATGCATCCTTATGTCTGGCTCCTGATACATTTCTTTAAAACTTCACGTTCTTCATTAAAAGATCTATTTTAGCATCACTATTTGACATATTAGTTTTTTCCATGTAAAATGACTAAAACAAAAAAGAAATTAGACCACAATGGGGAAAATAAGTGTGGTCTTATTTTGGTTATTATATCTGTAAAATCATCTGCTATGATAAAGCTATAATCATTGTTTTATTATTGTGTGTGAGAAATATGTTTTTAAATATTTATAATTAATTAATACTGAAACAGATAAATGTATCATTTTAGTGCATGTAAGTAAGAAGCATAAATATTGTTGATAACCTCAATGTCTTTATTATGTATTACTTGATGTACTACGTAATAAAATATAAAATATAATAAAATAAAGACACACATTCATGTGTCCACACATGTGCAAACACACACACATATCCACAAACATCACAGTGTCCCCAAGATACATTCACTAAAGAACCAGTTCATTTACCTTTAGATGCAAAAGACATAGGCACAATGCTTGAAGAATCAATAGTTTATGTCTTTGAAAAGCTTGAATTTGAAAACATGTCAATAAGTAAACTTCTATGTTAGAAATTAAAAACAAGAGTATATTTTTGAGTAACCTGCTATCTTGTCCCTGCAAGAGTTCTGGATCTATTCTTCAGGATTGAATCAATCCTACTCCTTCCACTATTGAAAATTGAAAATGAGGGTTTTGTGTAATTCCTGATAGTGTTGTGAGATAATGCATTAGAGTACTAATAGTTTCCATCATATGGGAATGATATAGGTTTGTACTTTTTGGCTAAAATAAGTCAAAGGTATAAAAATGTTCTTAGAAACAGCTTCAGAAATGTGATTTTTTTTTCAAAATGACTGAATATATACATATTTTAGAAGAAATACGGCTCAATGTTTAATCATTTTTAAAATAATGGTACTAGAGACCATCTATACAAGGTAAAAATTCCATGTCATCCACTCCTTTTTTAAATTTTACCTTGAGCAGGAATTTCAGTCTAGGAAGTATTTTTTCTGTGGTACAAGTCTCTAGCAACAGTAATAAAAAGGAAGAAACTGGATTAGAAGAGAGTTGTAAATTTTCACTGAACTTCTAAGATTTACAAAACTGATCTTCATCAAGTCACTGACTCCGTAAGTCTCCTCATCTTACCCTAGTGATGATAATAATATCTATGCCACAGGGCTATTGTAATGAATGTGAAGCAAGATGTAAAGGTTTAAATATATGCACATCCAACCTCTCAACTTTTATCATGATCTATCCATTTTTTAAAGAGCAAGTATAAATTATATTGATTGTTCTGGCTAAATGCTATAGAATTCTTAAGAGAAAGTATCTGGGCCTCATCTGAACTAACTTCTCAATTACAAAAGAATTTAGCAGAGCAATTTCATTCAGAATACAGCAGATTTCCAATATTTTGCAAGTCTACCGAAAGAATATTAGCTTCTCTTAACCATTGCTACCTTCTTTCTTCTTCATCAAAATGAGAATATAAATATTTATCAATGGTGGGTAGATTTTTGCAAATGCCTAGAGAAAAACACACACCGTTGGAAAACAAATTTAAAAAATATTTTTAGTTGTATTTGAACACAATACCTTTAGTTTATTTATTTTTATGTGGTGCTTAAGATCGAACCCAGCACTTCACACGTGATAGGTGAATACTCTACCACTGATCCACAACCCCAGCCCAGAAAAACAAATTTTTAAAAAGGCAAATATATATGAAATTTCTCCTTTGTGTGTTTCTGCTTAAATTGTATTTGACTTAGAATTAAATAAGTAGGGACTAGATAAGAAGTGTAGTTATCATTAACCCTACTGCCTGATATCTAGGACAATCCATAGGAGATGTTCTGGTTTTAGTATTTTTAGTTGTAGATGAACAGAATACCTTTATTTTATGTATGTATTTTTATGAGGTGATGAGGATAGAACCCAGTGCCTCACCTGTGTTAGGTAAGTGCTATACCACTAAGCTACAACTTCATCATGAGGTATTATTTTCTTTAACCAACACTGTAATTCTGCCAAATATTTAAATTATGCATGTATAAACACACAAAGAAACACATTTTCCTATTTTTTTGTAATTTCAAATTTGTAAATCAATTTAAAGACTTACATTAACTTCAGAAACCACAAGAAGTCTTTAAGAAGAAAGAAAACATTGCATTTGAGCACTATTTATTATCTAATAAATGAAGGCATGCTTTAGCCTCACATGTAAGGATAAGATCACATCACGTGAATGGAAACTAAATTTCAGAACTAAAAGTCTGCACTATTTCATTGTAGAGTATTGCAAAGTCTCCTAAATGCCAAAGATCACATTTTCAGTGGCTGTTTCATTAGGGGCAAAATGCACTATTTGACTTTTTGCTTTAATAATAACTAGCCTCATTTCCCCTAGACATCATTACTGTGAAAGATTGTGTAGAAAATAGAAAGCTTTAACAAAGGTTTCATTAAATCAAAGAGCAATAAACAAACAGAATGAATTGACACTCGGAGCAATGCAATGTGTCTTAACTCTCACACTTTTCTCCTGTGCCCCTGCACTAGTGAAGTGCTTAGGTATAAAACAATTGATCAGCAGGGAGCTGTTACCATAATTATAAAACGAAACAACTTTGTTAATGTAATCTAACAGCCTTGTTGGTTCATACTCCAGACGTGTAGTTTAGAATGGGTTCCAAATACAAATAGTTGAAACACTGCTGCTGCCTGATTGTGATGTAAAGGCTTGAAAAAGACTACACCCTACTGATTTGAACACCCTGGTTTTATTCCTGCATTTTATTTATTTATCTGGAACCTCTGACTTTGCCCTTGGGGTAAAGATAAAATGCTAACAATCCCTGGGTCCCAACCAGCATGCACTTTTGAATAGTTCATTCATGGGGAACCATTTGTTTGAGGACTTTTGTCTGATTATTGGTCCTCTTCGTTAGGGCTCAGGCAAAGATGTGATGAGCCTTGCAGGAAAAATTAAAGAAGATGTAAACAGTAAATGCAGACATTTTGCAACATAGCTAAAAATAAATTGCACTACAGGCAATTATGCAAGTTTTACTGGATACATTAAAAAGACATTAAATGCACAGCTGTTTTAAGTGTCTTTTAAGCTGATAAATTAACTGTCTAATAAATTGTAAGATTTGTCAGCTAATAATGCCATTTTATCTGCTTTAACATATGCCTTCCTAGTTCATGAAGCATTATTGTAAGTGCCAAAAGGAGATAATGTGCATTTTACAGTGTTATGTCTTAAGTGGGATGGATCATTGGCCATGAAGAAGTGTGTTAATAAATCTCCTAGGCTTTGTTAATTGCACTCAATGAAGTGTCACTGTTAAAACACAAAAGATGTGATAGAGAAAGCTGAACATAATGTCTTTCAGTTTTACAATTAACAGTTCACTAGGCAAATCGACCAAAAAGACCATAATTTGTTGAAGCCTTATTAACTTACATTTTCCTAGTCAAGGTCATAATTGTAGATGGCTTAAAGCTATCTTTTAATGCTCATCACTAAGCGTAACCTTGCGGGGGAGAAGGAATATTTTTCCTCCTAGTGGCACAAGATGACTTCTATGTTTATGAAAAATAAAGAAGCACTGTGTTAGGCAACAGACTTTCAGAATCACTCACCAACAAGCATGTGTGTTTGTCTTTAAGAAAAAATATCATTTTGGAGTGCTTGTCCTAAAATGGTAAGTGGAAAAGAATATGTACTATGAAAATTCAAGATGGTACCTCAGAAACCATTAAGTATAAGCCCCTAGACATTAAAATAATAATAACAATAATATAAAAATTCTAATTTCTGTGCAGAGTACTGTTTCTCTTTAAACTCAGACAATAAGCAGTAGCATACTTATGTAAAACTTAACATTTGAACATTTTTCTCTTAAGTTTTGAGAAACTTTCAATGAAACATTAGGTCATTTACATATTTGAGCAAGAACTGTTTTCTGTTTCCTTTACTGTTGACAATTTACCCTTGATCAAATGCCTTCCAGTTTCCATTCTGATCTTGTAAAAGCAGGAGTTGCATTTTTAGTGAAGCTGTGGCTTTAACAATGAAATTTACAGATTAAGTGTGGTTAAAGCAGAGGAGGGAATAAAGAAACTGCATTCTATCTTTGAAAGTGGATGGTACTTTAATTCATGGGCAAGTATTTCACTTTTTAATGTACCTGTTTTAGTATAAGATTGACCAAAATAGTTCCAACCTATGATATGTTTGGCGTAATTCAAGATTCCCTGCATAAGATACTCTGTTCTATTTTTGAGCAGCTGAGTAATTTGCTGTGATCCAATTTATGTAGTTTTAAAATGAAATAATAATATTATCCACCATGGAATGATTATTAGGATAAAGGGAGAATATTTGTTTTAAAGAACTTTAAAAATCAAACCATTATTAATTAGCGTTAATTGTAGGTTAAAATATTAAGTATGTAATTTTTGATATTCAAGCACTTTCATACCTACTACCTCAAAATGTGGCCTTCTGAGTGTAAATAGCTATGCTAGATACTATGATTCTAAAACCAACTGTGATATAAACTTCTTCTCTCTTAAAGGTTATTATTTGGTTGTGTAAACATGTTGGTATTACAATAGAGACAACTGAACCTCAGGGAAGTGAAATTACCTACTAATGCAACACAGAAATTTCAGGAGGAACAACACTAAGCCTTCAGAAGTTTTCATCTCTAAAAGAATCCCTTGAGACTATGAAACAAAGTCTCCTGTCAGTCGAATGTTCTTTCACATGATCACTCTGCTTCACTTAGACCACACAGAAAATCAAAATGAAATAGGTCAAATGTTAGACACCATTGTGAGAGTTCTAAATGCCATGTTGATATTTAGGCTAGGTGGGATGGAAGGCTATAGTGAAAGAATTTCAACTCCTTTATGCTATATTCAGTAAGTTGTTTGAGAAAAACTGCCTCAGATAGCTTCATTTCTGGCTGGACCACCCCAAAGGAATGGGAAGTCCCAATTATCCTCACCACCAGTCTTCTCTTTGATTGAGCATGAATGGGATGATTTGATCTTAAGTGGAGATTATACACTAAGCAATGCTGGGTAGTTTTCAAATGAGCTTAAAAGAAGCTTTTAAAGAGTACAAATCAACATTAGGGGAAACTGGATTGTTCGGGAGATTTTTTCCCTTAAACTCAAAAACATTTAGATCAATTTTCTCTTTGAACTGCTTCTTCTACTTAAGATTAGAAACTATAAGGGAAGAAATGACATCAGCTCTTTTATTGATGTCTTGACAGACTTATGCAGTAAAGAAAAACACATCAAAAAAGAATCAAATTGCCATGAGATTTCTTAGTTCATAGTTATTATGCACACTGTTGTGAATATTGCAAGTATTTAAATTTCTGAATATAATCAAAAAATATGTACCATATAGATACTGAAATAAGAGTTTTAAACAAAATCAAATGCAAAGGAAGTAATCAAGAGAGACAGAGAAGAAAAGAACAATGGAGAAGGAAGAGGAAGAAAAGAAGAGAATAAAAAGAGGAATATGTAGCATTTTAAAATCAGAAAGGCTAAATTCAGATATTTAGAGTCGTATGTGACTAGAATCCACATTCTTATAAATCATATAAATTATACCATATCTTAGGAAATAAAAATGTTCAAGCATCTGCTAAATACTAATTCAATTCCCCACTATAATAGTAATTACTATTGTCACTAATAATAATATTATTATTTATAGAGGACTTAAATGCTTATTGTAACCATTTTCCTTGTTTTAGCTCATTCAACACTGACAGTAATCTTACAAAGCAGGTCATATAAATATTCTGCTTTTAACATATACAAATGAAGGTAAAATGAGAGTTTAACACTCTTTCTAGAATACAAAGCCAGCAACTTTCAGAAATGGACAGTCTGGCTTTAGAACTCATTTTACCCATTTTAGCATGCCCAATGCATACTGCATTATCTTTATGTTACCTTCCCAAAAGAGATGAAAATATACCACCATTTACCAGGTGTTTCAATGATTGGCTCAATTTCTTGTTGCAAGAAAATCTGAGCTAAGATCTGGAAGAGCTTCCAATAAAATTGTTGAGTATGTGGGTCAAGAACTCATGCCTCTCAAACAGGATAATATATCTGCTTTGTTTTTGTAAATTTCATTTTTATAATATCATATGCATGGTGCATATTCTCTGTAGAACATTTAGAAAGTACCTATGGAAAATTTGAAAATGAATTAAAAGTTTCACAATCCATAACAAGTCAAAATTAACATATAGTTAGATACACAAACACACACACACAAAATTGAGCATCTAAGTAAATGATGGTATGCATAGCTTAGTTGTGGCCAATGTGGGGGAAGAAAATAGGATGTTTGTTAACACAAAACACAATAAAGGAAAGTAGAATGGTATGGCTTCACTTCTAATAGATAAGTTGAACCTTAACAGAAACAAAAAATTCCAGAAGAATGGAACTGACAGGCTTACTCTACTTTATACTACAGACTAATCCAGGAAGGTAAAAAGAAGTGAAACCTTGTCTAAATGGAAAAAAAGATAATGGAACTTAGAAATTATTATACAGAGAAGTCGAAGTGTCCCTAATTTGGGGGGTGGAGAGAGGAGTGGGGGCTCACCTGATTGGACAGGGGGGAGATGAGGGAAGAGAGAAGGCATGAGAATGGGAATGACAGTCGAATAAATCAGACATAACTTTCCTATGTTCATATATGAATACATGATCAATGTATGATCCACATCAAGTGCAACCACAAGAATGGAAAGTTATATTCCGTATATGTGCATTGCCAAAATACATTTTATTGTCAAGTATAATTAAAAAGAACAAATAAAAAAGTTTCCCAAACTTCTTTTTTCAGATAACTGAAAAAGTATTACATGAAATAAAAAACAAAATGTATATTGCTACATAGCCCAATTTAAGAGAAAAATCTTTCCAATGTTCATGAACAGTAGAATGGTAAAATTGATTGTCTGGAATTTATTGAGTTCTCTGTTTATGTAGGTAAAAATGTAGATATACTACACATCACTTGTTAAAAATATTTGTATAGGGAAGTCAAGATTTAGTGGAAGACTATGTGGGCTCAAAATATCCTTCTTTCTGCATCCATCTACTCATAATTTTCTGGATCTCAGAAACTTGAAGGCCTGGAAAGCTTGGTGTGATCTCAGACTAAATTTTGAAAGTATTCTTCTTTATTTTTCAATACTATTTTCTTTTGCTGGAATCTTCTGCAATTACCTTTGACTGCCCAGTAAACTCCACCTTAAACTTTTTCATTACCCATTGCTCAGTGCTCTCCTGGCAGGCTCCATAACCTGATCCTTTACTAGATTTCTCCCCAAGCTTCTCTCCTTACTTCCACATATGTTCTAATAATTCAGATAGTAATCCAAGCAAAGCAAGTAATAATGACTAAATGGATTTATAAAACTATATACAATATTTGAATTCTCTCAGTGACTTCCTCCATATATATAAAAAAAAAAAAACGAAGTGATCTAAGACAGTTCAAAAATGGAGTCAAACACCTCTAAGGATTGCAGGTTCTGAAAAGAAGGGTGAGGAATGACAGAAAGTATTCAGCGGGGTGAGGGTTGAGGAGAGGGACTTTATTATATTTTTCCTCTAAAATATTCCATCTATCAATGAATTGTAAACAAAATAGAAGTCAACAAAAAACATTGAAACATGTAAGGCAAGACTGTGGAATATTTTTTATCAGCAAAGATATATAACAGGAGCAGAAATTATTCTTTCTGGGATAATAGTAACAAATCTGGGTACTATAATATCCAAGACACTTCTTTGTATGTAATATCATACCAGTCTTTCAAAATTCTGTGTAAAAGGTAAGGCAAGAATAATTATACTAGTTTTATTAAGAAGAAACCTAAAATACAGAACTTTTAAATATGTGACTTAACTTACCCACACCTAGTTAAGGGGAAGATTAAAGAGAAAAAAATCACATCTGCCAAAGTTATCATTCATTGATATTGTTGTAAAAATAATTTTTAAATTCACAAATGAATATTTATTTAGTACCTGCTATACAACTATACTTGTACTAGGAAAGTTATATACGTTGTATTTTTATTATACTTTATTAGTTAGTGTGTTATATGAATACCTAATAGTTGGGTTCATTTTGGTGCATGCATGGAATATAATTTGATAATTTTAGTCTCTGGTACCTGCTCTTTACCTCCACTCTGCACTCTCCCAATTACCCTTTCTTAATTCTTATGGTCATTCTGCTATTTTCTATCAATGTATTTTTAAAATATTTTTATTAGTTGTTGATGAACCTTTATTTATTCACTTACCTATATGTAGTTCTTAAGGTCGAACCTAGTGCTTAACATATGCTAGGCAAGCACTGTGCCACTGAGCAACAACCTCACCCCTATCAATGTATCTTTAATTGCTGCTTTATACATATGCATACAGGTGAAATGAAATTCACTGAAATATTTTTAAAAATGGGCTTGGTGTAGATTTGTCAAATTCATTCTACATTTCTGCCATTTTTGCATCCCTCCTCACCACCTTAATCTCCTTCTTCCATTCCACTGATCTTCCCTATGTATTTAAGATATCCTACCACTCTTTACTTGTTTAAACATACTTTGATCTAGCTTCTGCATATGAGAGAACATTTAACCCTTGATTTTCTGAGTCTGGCTTATTTCTCTTAGCATGATGTTCTCCAGTTTCATCCATTACCAGCAAAAAAAAAAAAAAAACATATTTTCTTCCTCTTTTTGGCTGAGCAAAACCTCATGTTGTATATATAATATATTTTCTTAATCCTCTCATCAATTAAAGGATACCTAGACGTCCCATAACTTGATTATTGTTAGTTTTGCTTCTATAAACATTGATGTGGCTGTATCATTTTGTATATTGATTTTTAGTCCTTTTGGATAAACACTGATGAGTGTGATAGCTGGGTCATTTGATAGTTCCATCCTAGAGTTTTGAGATATCTCCATACTGCTTTCCAGGGAGGCTGTACTAATTTGTAGTCCCACCAACAATATATGAGTGTACCATGTTCCCACATCTGTGCCAGCTTAACTAGTATTTGTATTCTTGTAATAATTACTATTCAGACTTTAGTGAAAGGAAATCTCAGTGTAGTTTTCATATGAATTTCCCTGATTGCTTGAGGCATGTTTTCATATATTTTTTTCCATTTCTATTTCTTCTTTAGAAAAGTGTCTGTTTAGTTATTTTACATGTTTATTGATTGGGTTATTCTTTTCTTTGGTGTTAAACTTTTAATGTGCTTTACTTATTGTAAGTATAAAAAGAATATTAAAAGCATTTTAAAATATTAAATATATATTAATATCCTGTCAGATAAGTAGTTGGCAAAGATTTTCTCCCATTCTTTAGATTCTCTCTTCACTCTCTCACTCATTTATTTTATTATATAGAAGCTTTTTAATTTGATATTATCACACTTATTAATTCTTGGTTTTATTCTTGAGATTTAGGGTTTTGATAAGGAAGTCACTGTTTGTGTCAATATGTTGTAGCACTAGCCCTAGATTTTCTTTTAGCAGTTACCAGATTTGTGGTCTCATTCCTAAGCCTTTGGTCCACTGTGATTTCAATTTTGTGCAGAGTGAGAGACAGATATCTAGTTTTATTCTATGTAAGGAATCCAAATTTCTTGGCACCATTTGTTAAAAAAAGCTCTTTCTTCCAAAGTATGTTTTTGGCACATTGGTCAAGTAGCAGATGCCTAGAAGTATGTGAGCTTGTTTCTGTGTTTTTCATTCTATTCATTTTCATATCTATTTTACTGCCAGTACCATGCTGCTTTTGTTATTATTGTCCTGAGGTATAATTTGTGATCAGGTATTGTGATACCTCACACATGACATCTTGCTCAAGATTGATTTGAGTATTTTATAACTTTTACTCTCCAAAATGAATTTTTGTTATTTTTTTCTAGTTCTGTGAAAAATTTCATTAGTATTTTGATGAGGATTGCATGAAATTGATGTAATGCTTTTGCTAAATGTCCTTTTTTAGTCTTTATTTATGTGGTGCTAAGGATCGAACCCAGGGCCTCACACATGCTAGGTGAGTGTTCTACCAATGAACCACAATCCTAGCCCCTAATATGTCCTTTTTGATAATTTTAATTTAGCCTATCCAAGAACATTGGAGGTCTTTACAACTTCTAAGATTTTCTTCAATTTCTTTCTTCAGTGTTCAATATTTTTATTGTAGAAATCTTTTACTTCTTTAGTCAGATTAATTTTCAAGTATTATTTTTCATGCTATTGTGAATAGGATAATTTTCCTTATTTTTTTGTCAGCAGAATCACTGTTGGAATATAATAAAACTGTTAATTTATGAATGTTGATCATGCTACTTTTCTGAATTTATTTGTTTATTTATTTATTTATCAGCTCTAGAAGTCTTCTGGTGGAGATTTTGGGGTGTTATACATAAAGGATCATGTCATAAGCAAGCATATAATTTGACTTCATCTTTTCATATTTGTATCCATTTAATGTTATTCTTTTGCCTGAATGCCTTTCCTCTAAAATTGCACAAGGATATCCACTTTTACATGCTGTCTTATTGAATGCTTTTGAAAACACTATGAGGTGCATCTTGTCATACCTGTGCTTTAAATGTGAAAATGAATAACAGGTATTAATGACTCAGACTACATTATCAGTCAACAGTAGAGATAAGATTTTTATGCCAGATGTGTTTGAATATTAATTCAGACTATTTCCTCATCAAATCAACAATCTGTTTATCACACTTATTCTAGACTGAGTTGTTGACTTTTAAGCTCTCTGTTTGCTTTTTGACCTTTTCTTTTCAATCATTTGCAAAATTAACATTCATTATTCTTATTTCAATTGGAGATACTCAGTTATCTAGCTTCCAAAAATATAACATTTTGTTTCTGAAATTCTTAAAATGGATATGTACATTAAATGAATAATTAAATGTATTTCTTAATATATACTCTAAATGACAAAAGTCAAAGAACATAAAAAGGAATCCAATGTAATCATCTCTCTCATCAATCACAATCAGTTCCTGAGTTCCCCAACAAACCCATTCCTCTCATGCTTACTTCAGTCCATCAAAATAAAGTGAGTAATATCAGTATTGTTCTGAGGACAATATCTTTTCTGATCCATATAATTTATATATACACACACACACACATATATATTTATATATAAGTAAATATATATATGTATGTAACATTTTAGTATAACTATGTAATTGGACATGATTTATATGAACACATTAATGAAAGTATGGCAGAAGTTATGTTTCCAAGAAATGTAATTCCCTGGACATTGTGGTATACTTGTTTTATTACTTTGTCAAATATTGCCAAGTTGCACTCAAAGAAGTATGAATTCCTACCATCAACTTATTAGAGCATCAGTTTCCTCAAAATCTTCAAAACATACATGTTATAAAATATTTAAATAAAGCAAAAATTATAGATGGAAAATGATAACTCCTAGTTTAAATTTGTTTATATTATTTTATTAATGATGTTGTGCAGCATTTCAACTGTGTGATATCTATTTGCATTTTCTACAACCCATTTATACATGTGATGTAACCTACATTTTATTAGGCTTTTTCTTATTGATTTTTAGAATCCTTTGTGTAGTGACAAAATCATTTACTTGTCATGAGTATATTTTGTTTTGGATTTTTCCTTGTTATTTGCATGTTAACTTTATTTAATGTACTTTTTTCAATGTATAATATAACCAATTTTTTAATAAAAATATGTTAATTTTATTTTTTAATTTGAATGATTTGGGAATCTTTTGTGTTGCTTCAAAGGGCCTTAATCAATCTTAAAAAATTAAATATATAGTTCATATTTTCTTCTAGCTATTGTATAATATCAATCTTTAAAAAAAAAAACAGATTTGTGAATGAACTATGACCAAAACACATAATTGGATCTCAGAGATACCTTATCTGGGCCTTTTCAAACTTTTTGCAAAGGATTAAAAAATAATTAGAGAAATTCATGCATGACAGATCAATTTTATTCACTCATCTAGGACAGACTTGACCAACATTTGTAAAACATGGAATCACAGTCTAGACAAAGCCTATGATAGGAATCATGAACATAGAAAAATATGGAGACAAAGATTTCTAACACACATAGGTTAATAAAAGTATGGTGTATGTATCTACATGAAAATTAGTTATCCGAAATATTAGTGAAATGTGTTAAAGGCTACATTGACTAATATTTATTTTTTCATGTGTCATGTTGTGTTAGGATTGGAAGCCAATATGCACCAGACAATGTAGTTTGTCTCCTGTTCAAAGAAATTTACTTTCTCAGACAGTAGTTCATCCTGATGAATGAATTATTTCCCATAGATGAAGGATGCACACTCTCATACTAAATGAAGGCTAACATGAAGAATACATGTATTTTCCTCTACTATAAATGGTATATATCTATTGGCAGGAATGACCCATTAAGACTTTAGCAGATGTCCATCTGTAATATGTTAAATCATGAAAAGCTGAAATCACTTCAACAATGTTCAATATATTTGCCAAAACAAAATTCTATGAAAAACTTCTCTCATAGGAATTTCAGTAATTCATTCATTAGATGAATACAATTCAATTTTAGTACAACATAGCTGGTAGACAAGAGACTCAAATTTTAGGAATGTGAAAAATACTGTTTTACTTTGGCATGTTCCATAGTCCCTGTAAAATCTATTTTTCTAATGAATGTTAAGTTAGATGAATACCTTCTTTATGCTTCCAATCCTTTAAGAATTAATATAATCACCTGAGATTTACCTGTATAATATCACCTTATCCCTTACAATAAAGACTAAGACCAGCAAAATAGGAATAATGTATACAGTAGTATGCTAAAGCTGAAAGAAAATGGTTGGAGTCCCATTCTCCTCATTTATAATAGCCTATCCTCGAATCTAAAAGAGATGTAAGAAAGTGGTCAGATAATTTACAAACAGTAAGGAATAGGGATGTTAGTGGGCAATATATGTCACAAGAAGGCTCATTTTATTAGGGAGTGACACAAGCAAAGTTGTTAAGTAGTTTGCTGCCTGACCCATGTCAGCCACTTTTATGATACTATCTTGCTCCTCCTATATACCAAGCTACAAACCATTCTATTTATTTTTTATTCTGATTTGTTATATATGACAGAATGCATTTCAATTCATAGTACATATATAGAACACAAATTTTCATGTCTCTGGCTATACACAAAGTAGAGTCACATCATTTGTTTCTTCATACATGTACTTAGGGTAATGATGTCCATCTCATTTCATCTTTTTTCCTACCCTCATACTGTCTCCCTTCCTATCCCTCTCCTTTGCCCTATCTGGTGTACTTCTAGTCCTGCAATGCTTCCTCCCAACCTCATCATGAATCAACATCCTTTTATCAGAGAAAACATTCAACATTTGGATTTTGGGGATTAGCTTACTTCACCTAGCATTATATTCTCCAACTCCATCCATTTACCTGTAAATGCCATGATTTTATTATCTTTTGTTGCTGAGTAATATTCCATTATGTGTGTGTGTATGTATGTATATATATATA
>NW_026000305.1:4401705-4417963 GCF_001458135.2 Marmota marmota marmota | reverse complement strand
TACAGTTTCTTTATCCATTCATCTACTGAAAGGCATCTAGGTTGGTTCCACAATTTACCTACTATGATTTGTGCTACTATAAACATTGATGTGGCTGTATCCCTGTATTATGCTATTTTTAAGTCCTTTGGGTATAAACTGAGGAGTGGGATAGCTGGGTCAAATGGTGGTTCCATTCCACGTTTTCCAAGGAATCTCCATACTGATTTCCATATATGATGCACCAACTTGCAGTCCCACTAACAATGTATGAGTGTGCCTTTTTCCCCACATCTTTGCCAACACTTATAGTTGTTTGTGTTCTTAATAGCTACCATTTTGACTGGATTGAGATGAAATCTTGGAGTAGTTTTGATTTGCATTTCCCTAATTGCTAGAGATGTTGGACATTTTTTTTCATGTATTTGTTAATTGATTGTATATCTTCTTCTGAGAAGTGTCTGTTCATTTCCTTGGCCCATTTATTGATTTTCTTTTTGGTGTTTACATTTTTGATTTCTTTATATATGCTAGAGATTAGCACTCTATCTGATGTGCTTGTGGCAAAAAAAAAATGTGTTCCCATTCTATAGGCTCTCTAGTCACCTCACAATTTCTTTTGCTGAGAAGAAATTTTTTAGTTTGAATCCATTCCACTCATTCATTCTTTCTTTTATTTTTTGTGCTATAGGTGTCTTATTAAGGAACTTGGGACCTAACCCTGCATGATAAAGATTTGGGCCTACTTTTTCTTCTATTAGGTCCAGGGTCTCTGGTTTAATTCCTAGGTCCTTGATCCTTTGAGTTGAATTTTTTTTTTTTTGCATTATGAGAGATAGGAACTTAATTTCATTTTCATGCATATGGATTTCCAGTTTTCCCAGCACCATTTTTTGAAGAGGCTATCCTTTCTCCAATATCTGTTTTTGGTGACTTTGTCTAATATGAGATAACTGTATTTATGTGGTTTTTGTCTCTATTCTATACCTTTGGTCAACAAGTCTATTTTGATGCCACTACCATGCAGTTTTTGTTACTATTGCCCGGTTGTATAGTTTAAGGTCTGATATAGTGATGCCATCTGCTTCACTCTTCTTGCTAAGTATTGCTTTAGCTATTCTGGTGTGGCTTTAGTTTGATAATTGCAGTAAAAATGACTTCTGTTTGGACAAATATTCCTTAATTAACAAAAGTAGTCACTACGTTTTGCACATACAGAAACTCAGAACAACAGCTTCAATGCTGATCCACGGTACCAGTTTATGGAATTAGGACATTAGCTTTATAATAAATTGCAGTTCCTACAAAACCTTACTTTTATAACCTCTAAGAAGTTTCTGAATTGTTCAGATGTTCATTTCCTCATTTGCTGATTGAGCATATTTGTTTGTTGATTATGTGTACAGAGATTTTCAGAGGATTTTATTAGAAATTACATGAAAATTATCAAAATTATTTATAATATTATTTGCACTGAAAAAATGTGAACCTTTGTTTTGATTATACCTCCCTCGTACTGTTAGGTGAACATGTCTAGCTCAGTGCATACCAGTTAGTAGGAGCCCAATATTTGGTAGTATTAGCAGAAAGATATGTGATTACTTCACACTGAAATGTTGATGATGTAGGAACTTAGTTTATTTGTTTTAGGTTGAAATAAATTATTTTATTTATTCGTTTGAAAGAGGAATACCTTTTGATATGTCATTAATAATACATAATGTAGAAATATTTATGATGGGGAGAACAATTATTTAAGGCCTTGGGAGATTTCCATCTGTCATATCACAACTAGAATAAAAAATTCAAAAGGCTATGTGGTAAAGAAAGCTAACTATGGGGGCTGGGGTTGTGGCTCAGTGGTAGAGCACTCAGTGGTAGACTAACCACTTTGTTAGTCGCAAGATATAAAAATGGATTTTTTACTTTTTTTGTAGTAAAAAAAATTCTGATGGTGCTTTGTCCTGTGGTTGCAAATAATGTATTGATTCTGATCCATTTAGCCTTTTTAGGGTATATGTGTAGCTTTCTGAACTGTAATGAACTATGGTGATATCTACAGGTGTCTCAGTGGCATAAGCTACAGAGGTTGTGAGATTATACTACTGACTGGCATGCTATTTAGGGAAAGTGGATTATCAGAAAGTGCTGGCTATGGTTCACCTAGCTACAGAGTGTCCATTAGTTTATATGTTTGTGTGAGGGTTGTGCCACCCCGGCAGGTTCAGGTAAATGTGGTATAGCATACCTTCTAGTGAAGGGGTTGGCTATCAGTTTATGAGGGCTAATTGAGGATCCAGCTGCACCAGAGGGCCCACATAGGACACTTGTTAGTGTCCAAGGGCTGCATGAGTGACTTTACAGAGACCCCCAAGTTAACCTGCTCAATGAGAGCTTTCTAGCTGCTTCATGGAGCTGAAAATGGATGGAATTGAGCATCTGTTTCACAGGGCTTCAGCATGTTGCTCAACTTCTTCCTGGGACCACCTGGTCACCTGCTTGCTTCCTGTTGGCCAAATCACTCAGTACTGATTGCCTGGCTGTTTCCTTGAGCAGAGTATACATAGGCAAGGCCAGCTGGTAGCTTCAGAAGCAGCAGAAGCATCAGCATGTCAACCCTACTGTTTTCTGAGCACACCTGCAGGCTGACCTCATCATGATGGACCACCCGTTCCTTCCTTGGTTCATAGAAGTATGGATAGGGTCTGCTGGTTGGTTCACATGTCATGTCTGCTGAAATGATAGAGGCAGCTATCCAGTTATTTCACAGGTTTCCAGGTGAGCAAGATATCAAAATGGCTCTGTGCTGCCAAGTGAAGAAGGGCACAACATGGGCTAAGCACTTTTTCTGGAGCAGTGCAGTGGTGAGGCATACTGTTAAGCTCTTCAAACTGGGTGCAGAGAGAGAGAGACAGAGTTTTCTAACAGTAAATGCCTCAGAGGTCTGTGACATGAGTGAAGACTGTTGGAGGCCTCTTGTTCACCATTTCCTTATAAAGCTAAATTTCTTTTGGTTTAGAATTGATCTTGAGAGACAGGACAGAAGACTCTGTGTGCTTAGTGTCCTGCTTTATAAGACCACTGTGTATCTCTGTGCTTTACAATGCCACTGCTACATTCCTAATGCACTCCTGTTCTGTGTCTTGAACACTGTAGTGAAATGGCTGTTGTCTTTTTCTTGTTTTGATTATTTGTTTTGGAGAAAAGCATGCCAGAAACTTCTAATCAGCTTTCTTGCTTCACTGTCCCTGAAGGAAATATATATATATATATATATATATATATATATATATATATATATATNATATATATAATGTTTCCACAAGGAAATTGGGAAACATGCATTGCAGCCAAAGAGGTAGCATGTAAAATACTACAGAAATTAATAACCTCTTCAGGAAATTGTAAACCATTTGGGAGTGGCTGATCAGTTTCATTCTTATGATTTGTATAGCTGCATATAACCCCACACTAGGAAGGTACCTTACTTAGTTGGAAACTGTATCATTGCTGTATTTGGTGGCACAATCCTGCTGTCCAAGCCATTGGAGAGGTTAAGCAGGAGAATTAGCATTTCAAGACTAGCCTGGGCAAAGTTGCAAGACATTGTCTCAAAAAAAGAAAAGAAAAGAAAAGAAAAAAGAAAGGAAAGAAAAGAAAAAAAAAACTATAACATGAACATTTAGAAATTGTTAATAAAATTTCCCTCAAGAGTTTTTGTTTTTACTAGCTTCCAAAATTAGATATTCAGACCTTGCTGAAATTATAAAGGCAATGTTTAAAAATGAGGCTGATTTTGTATTTGATAAGGTCCTATTCATGAAGGAAACTATATGCTTTGCCAGAGTTGGACAATAGGTGGTGAAGAGCCATTAAAGGACTTAAAGTGGGGAGTAAAATGATAAAATTTTAATATGTACAAAAAATTCTGAGAATGCATACATAGAATCAAAATATGGGGTGAGTGTAAATGTTCGTAGAATATTAAAATATTGAATTTGAGATATATTTGAAAATTTCAAATAAGACAGTAGCAGTAGAGGTGAATAAGAAGTTATTCCCTTTTGTTTATGCAAACTAGCAGAGTTTGGGAAAAATACAAAAGAAAAATGCCTGAATTTAATGATTATTGTGCAGGTCCCAGTGTCCCATTGATGAAGCACTGAATGATCAGGGACTTAAGATTGTATGAGCAATTAAATAAATATGTAAATAATTGATGAATGCTTACATATTTACTTTGTAAAATACATCATTTGCCGTTTTTTCAACAAAATTATTATTTTTTTATTTTATTTTTACATCATTTTTGTTCTCTTCAGAGCAGCACTAAATATGACAATCTGTACTGTGCATGGTAATTTCTAAGTAGATTTTAATTCCTTTCTTTTTAGAGAAAATTCTTCCAGTTGAAATAATACTAACTGAAATTGACAATAAAATAATAATTAATTCTCAAATAATATTTAGATTAAATTGAGCTATTATGGCAGTTAGTCTTTCTTATATAAAAATATTTATTGACTAAATACAACCATCACTTATTGCCACAAGATTCTTTTCTTTAGTCCATCAGTCTAGACTACAATTGACTTATCACAGAAGAATTATAAAATATTGTGAGTACTTTTCTCAATGAACCACAATCACATATTTTACAAGTCAAGGAATAACACTGTTAATGGAATTGCTCATGAAAAAAAATATTCTTGTTATAGAACTTATCAGAAAGTAACTTAAATTAATCACATAAATTCTCATGCCTTATATTGTTATTTTTCACTATTTTCAATGAATATCTTAAAATCATGAAATATTTCTCAATTTCTTCTTTGAAAACTTTCAATGCTAAGATATTATAATGAGACTTAAAATAACACTATGCTGTCTAATTTTTTCACATTTATTTTTCATGAAAACTATACCTTAATTTAGAAAAAATAGAAAATAGACTCTATAGAAACCAGTTTGAGTAATATTTGTATGTGAATTTTTTATGGTAGCAAAATATTTTTCTTTAATTTTTCTAATGCCGATATTATAATTGGAATGTTTTTAAATGTATATTTCTATATAGTTTCTTTAAAATCAGAACAACCATTTTCTCTATTTTAAAATATTTCATACTTTTAAACATGAAATAGTTATACTTAGGTTTATTTTTAAGCTTCTCTTAATATTATTAATAACAAGCAACAGATTTGTGTCAAGTAACAGTGAATAGAGCAGATTCAAAATTACTTTCATTTTCCACTAAAGAACGTGAATTGTTCTTTATTTAAGAATCTGATCTTTTACTTAACTCTTCTATTGCATTATGCATTTTGTCTACATGAAATCTAATTATTTTAACAGTATTTTGTTGGCATTACCATCATGTGCCTAAGAATAATTGTAAGGCCAAAATTAATGTTTTATTAAACTGGTGTATCTTAGAGCAGATCCAAAAATTATCATATATAACCTCTCATTCATTAAAGTATCAGCAAAATTGAAACCACATCTCCAAGAATCAAACTCAATCTTTACTCTGCACATAACACATCAAAAAATATTCTGAATTTTCAGCCAAAATTATTTCTTCTACACATTTTTTAACCAAAAGTATTAGTAGCAGTAACCTAGGATTATCTTGAACAAATTCATAAACCGATAACTAAAATCAAAACTTATTCATTTATTCACACAAAAATCAAATGTTGAACTTTTAGTTTTTTAAAATTTATTTTTACCTAATGTATCAAAACATAAAAATTACACATATTAATAGGATCCAATGCAGTGTTTCAATACACAAATACATTGTATAATAAAACTTGAGCTTTTAAAAATAAACTGTTTTTTTCTTCAAAATGATCTTTATTCTAAAATGTGTTTATATTGTGCAGAATAAGATTTAGCTTTTAAATTGCATTTATAATTTATCTTTTTACTTTATTATATATTAAATTCAAATCTCATTTTAGTTTTCCATTTCACACAATGATCATTTATTTTGTTAGATTTTCTCATTGTGCAGGTTTTTATTCAAGATATTTCAAAATAATATCTGATAAACCTAAATTTGGGGGTGGTTCTGAAAAGTGTACAATAGAATGTATATTAAATATGGGGCACATTATCTTAAGAATGCCATGCTAATAATATTCTATATTGAACTTTGCCTTTATTGTACACGAATTATTGCAGTTTAATTTTTCTCTTCATTTCTAATTTTTACATGTATACAAAATGACATTTTGTGTCCTTTTATTTTCAAATCACACTGCCTCAGAGTCATAAATTCGTACATTGTTCCAAGCTGAACTTGAGGACTGGGTTGTTAAACATACAGTGGAAATGACAAAATGCATTGCTTTTGAACATAAAATGCAAAATTCATTTGCTGCAGATTATTTCTTCAATTGAAGGACGTGCGGTGCAAAATGAAATGCTAAATATTTTAACATTTTCATCTAATCAGGGGATATGTACCATTAATAAAAACTGGATTATGTTTTGCTAGAAATTTTTCATGGTGTTATAAAATATGACGGCCATTTTTCAGGATCATTAAAATTTTGCAGTTTGAAAAACAGTGAAATTTTCAGGTTCCATTTTTATTATTCAGTCTTCTGATTTCATGAATGTAATTTTCTTTAATTACCTAATAAGTGGGAAATGTTTTATTTGTTCTTTCTGAGTTATGCATTTGGTATAAATATTTGTTTTTCATTTCTGCCTTTTACATCGGTAATTAAATATTCATATAATAATAAATTAAGATTTAAAAATTTCATTTAACTTGTTCATATTGTGGGTTTAATTATAATAATTTTCTTGTTCAAACTCCTTGTTTTTATCAAAACTTTTAAATGAATAAAAAATTTGTGATGTCTTATTCTGTTAATGAATTTTATGTGAGTCATGCCCAACAGAAGTCTGCTTGGTAACACAAATTTTATTATTTTTTTAATTAAACATCCAACATCATCATTTTTTTTTCTTTTCTGTGTTACAATATATTATTATCCAACTGTTTTCTCATTTTCAGTTCTTGAAAGTCTTAAAAATTATTGCATTCGAAGGATAAAAAGCATGACCATATTTTTAATTAAAAAAGGTATGTTTAAGTTTACAACACAGAAATGAAAATGTTTCTAAATTTAAAAGCAAATAAAAATTATTATTAATAAAAACCACAGCTATAAACTCAGAATCATTCAAATAGAAACCTTTTACTTTCCGAAACACTAATTAAATCTTAAGTGATTTTATAAAGTAAAAACGTCTGTATTTTTATCATTCCAAAGTTCATCAAGCTGTCAAAATAAACAAACAATATTATGTTTGATTCATTTTCATCTAAACCAACATATATAAGTGTAAAAGAGTAGTAAGAATTGTTCAAAAGTGCAAAATGTTTCTCAGGTCATATATGTGAATACCACTGAAATTAATGTGTACATGAACCATAGATTATAACAGGAATAGAAGAAAGAAAAGTAGATTTTCAACACCATTGGGAAAAGATACTGTATTACGCAAAAATTTGTGACAGTTATCTGTGAAAAAGTATGTGAAAATTTGATTATTCTTCTTTATCAAGTATGTGAAAAATTTTGCTGCTTAAATTCTCCCAAAAGTAGTGCCCATCTCTAAGACTGGAAAAATGTATAAAACTTCATGGTATTTGGACACAGTCACCAGTTGTTTTGAGGACTTAAGAGAAATGGATGGATTTCCCTGGGCCTTGAAAAATGTAATTTACAAAAGTAGATATTTATAGTTATGTCACAAAGCTATACCAGGGCTGTACTCTGAATTCTGAGTGACACATGGGTCCATGTATTCTTTGATAAATCTTTTTGTGTGTGTTTGGAATCTTCAGGACCCTCCAAAGCATAGGCTCCATTGTGTAAATGTTGTAAAAGTGAGCAAATTCAATCTGAAAGATATTTACAAAATTAAAATAACAAAATCTTAGGAATCATACCTGAGAGGTGAAAAACAGAGAGATGATGAGAATATTTTCATATACTTTGTTTAGAGCCATGGAGAAAACTAGTCTTTGATAAAATATTATCTTAGTTAATCAATACCAGAAATAAGTCAATATTTTGTGAAATATTTGTGTAGTATTTTTCAGACATTTCTACTAAAATATTAAGTAGGAGGAATAATGGGTCAATGCATTTTAACAATATGAATTGCCAATAAACCATAGGAATGTGTGTAGTATATTGAAAATAGCAGAAATATATATTCATTCATCTCTAGATATGAATCATCACTCTCCTTACTTAGTTCTGAGACATTGAGCAACTCAATTAGCTTCTGTGAACCTCAAACTCCTCATCTGAAAAAAATAAAGCTAATATACACTTGGATTTGTTTAGATAGCATTTGCTTTGAAATAAAAGAAAACCCTGACTTAAACAACATAAGTGATATGATATACATTGTTTGATGTAAAAAAAAAAAAATCCAGGCACATGGTATTTATGGTTCCAGGGTTAGTTAACTCAATGGCTCTGTGACATCACAAAAATTGAAGATTTTTGCCAAGGATTTTCTCTACTATTTCAAGTATTTCAGTATAGTTGCAGCACATTCAGGAATCAAATTCAGACATGAAAATACCTAGAAGAACAAAAACAAGAAGGACCTGCATGAAACTGTTTTCTTTTCATTTAATCATCCAGTACAGTTTTATCTGGATGTTCCCAGTCAGACTTCCTCTTAGCTCTCACTAGTCTGAAGTGAGTCTCATACCTATATCGAAACCAATCAATGGCTAGGAAAATGACATAAGCATTCTTGTTTATTCTAATTGTCATTTATAGCTTGGATTAGGAATGACATCAACAAACTTTGAGTGGAAATGCGATTCCTAAATAAAAATTGGGGCACTGTTACAGACGAGGAATGAGAAAGCTAAATTGATACTGCATATTTAAACTTTAGTGTCTTATAATACCTCAGAAATTTTTATGAGTATTAAATAAGGTAATATATGGTAAAGTAATTGACACATAATTACAAATAAATTATTTAATGACTCTTAAAAATAATTAAGTTTCATGGAAACAACAGCAAGAGGTTTCTTAAAACACCTCCACATTGATTATGGGAATAGTACTATACCAGGTACAAAGAGGGTCTGCACACGTAGAGAGCACACTACAACTGAACTTATTAAGCTTTACTCTGGCTTTTAATAATTCCCAATACTTGGGCACTATAATGGAAAATAATATCCAACAAACCAAGATAAAATTAGCAAAGCTGAGATTAATCTGTTGCAACTGATTGTATGTCCTAAAGCAAGCCAGTATTCATGGGCCACTGACAGGTGTACATTTACAGTAAGACCTATTTATCATTGATGCATCCAAGTCTCCTCCATCCCATTTACTGCTTTTTTGAGAGAAACGATGTACATGATCAATATATGGGAATAAACAGGAAAAAATTCATTTACTTGTTGTGCAATAGAACAAGAAATTCACTGAATTAAATTTCAATGGTGTTTAAGTCATATAAGTATTGTGGCAACACACATAGGTCATAATGTGCTTTCATAGCTGGAGCTGGAAGGAAAAATTCCCAAGAACACTCTTAAATCCACAATACTGTTTATATTTTTCTCCAGCTCTTTGTATTGGAGAAGCACCAAAGAAGTATGGAAAAATGCAGATACCCACAGATTTTATAGATTTTTAGTTCTGACTAATGAATAACAATGGAAGAGCAAAAGGCAGGAATCTTCCAACTTCAACCCCAAATTAAACCATTTTAGTTTCTGCATTAACAAAATGGAATACAAAGAACTGCTTACATGACACTTGCACTTGCAGAGGAAGCCAAGAGAAAACATATCTATCTATATAGATAGATATCAAATATCTATATTTTTATCTATATCTAAACATACAAGTATATATTAAATGGCTAACATCTATACTGAGTGGATACAGTCTCTTATGAAAAGTTCTCTTCTCACTCCAGAAATAAATGTTGCCAAAACATCTGCTCAGCAGGAAGTCACATATACTAGAATTCAATGCTCATTATACTTAAAAAAATTTATAACAACAAACAGCTTTAACAATACTTTTGGTAAAGAAAAAGTAAAGATTATTCTAAAAAACGCTTTCTGTATACCTACACTGAAAGAACATTCATTCCTAAGTTAAATAGTAAGAAAGAACTTATTCCTCCAAAGTATCCAGAGAAAATTCCAGTAATTAGTTATTGGTTATTACATGGTACTTTTGGAAAGGAAGCTTACTGCTGTTTTTTCTCATATTCTAGAAAATTAAAATATATACTTAGAAATATCTGAGATCACCTTGTTAAACTGGAAATTATCGCCCATGATCTTACCACATTTTTCTAACAGAATTAATTTTAAAGTGTGGTATGGATAAAGGATAATAAAGGCCATGTGTGTGTCCTTTAGATGTTTCAAGGATTCAATATAACGGTATAAGTTAGAATACCTAGCATAAACATACTATACAGTAAATGTTCAATACATCTTTGTTTCCCTTGAAAGATCAGTTAAATTGAGAGTTTACTTTACTAAATTATGAAGAATTATTTCATCGCTGTGACTAAAAGACCTGTAGAGGTTTATAACCTGACATTTAAAGTCGGTTGTTATGAAACAAAAGCCAAAACATTTTTTGAAAGCCAACATATAGCTGTATATTTG
Source organism: Marmota marmota marmota (assembly GCF_001458135.2). NCBI lineage: Eukaryota > Metazoa > Chordata > Mammalia > Rodentia > Sciuridae > Marmota > Marmota marmota. The sequence continues at coordinate 4,407,285 of NW_026000305.1, read as the reverse complement.
TCTCTTTCTCTTCACAATTCCTGTATGCTTTCCAGAATCTTTAGAATAAAAAACCCTTTTTCAGATCTCATGCAAATTTAGTCCTCCTCAGTAGGTAAAGTCCCTTCTTTTAAATAGACTAGTATAAGAGGCCTTCTAAAATATCCAGCAAAGTAAATCCACTGATGTAAATGCAGAGACTCCAGATTCTTCTGCTAAAAGAATGAAATCTAATGAATGTGCTTTTCCAATAGTATAAATCAAGATTTGATTTTTTTTTTCTTATTCTACCTTTTCTTTCCTCCATTTAATGCTTATTACAAACTCCAGGAGACAAGACACTATTCTCAGATCAATTTTACGAACTTCAAATATGTCTGGGGACATTTGCTCCTCCCAGTCCAAGATATGAGAAGAAATTTTACCTCTTACATTGAATGGGATGTGAAATGGACCTCTCCAAATACCTATAAACCAAAGAGGCACATCTTAAAATCGGTGAGCTAACAAATAACCCTACATATATTTTCATTCCTTGATTTGCATTTGTCATTTTATGGACTTGCACAGTATATGCTACACTTAAAATTAATATTTTTGCACAGCTTGTATCATTTACACAGATACCCTGGTAAGAATAGTTGAATGTATTGGCAGTGAGTGAATTTCTTTCTTTTTCCCTTCTCCTTCTGTAAAACATCTGTGAGTGATCCTTCTTTTAAAAAATAGGCATAGCTTGTTCACAAACATAAGATGAAAGTCCTCTGTGACATATTATATATGCTTAGCTGTATGCTTTTGTTTAATTGTAAAACATGCCACATGGTAATTTATTGATTTATGATGAGTTGAGAGTAGGGAATAATGAAAACAGTTCCAAAAAGTAATTTGGGAATACAGAAAGTATGGTCAAGCCATGGTAGAAAGCAACATAGCCCAGAGATCCATGGCTGTTAGTGTACTGCTGATCTTTCCTAAAGTTTCTTTGAAAAGAGGGACCCTGTTCTCATTAATTCCAGCTTTTATGACTTCACTTTTTATTTTTCTTGAGACACAGAATAGTCTCTACTTCATACTTCTATTTATCCAGTTCCTTAGTAATCAGAGTTAGTTCATGGCTCAGTTAAAGTCCCTTTTCCTACAAGAAGCCTTCTTTGATCAAACCACACATATTTCACTCTTCTCAGTAACTTTAATGCATGTTTGCTGTTTCTTGCTACTCATGGCAATTTTCATATGGTTTATGTTGTTAGATTTCACAGAACCTACCCCAGAATCATGACTATAGTATATATTTAATAAATCTGAGGTAAACGGATGTGGAATTAATCACATGTTCTCAGATATAAAAACTATTATCCTGCTTTTTATAATCTACATTTAGCTGAAAACAAGGGAATTTTTTGCTAACTTTTGAACTTCCTGTCAGCAATAACATGAGTTCACAGTTGCTAGAGATTATTTACAATCTACTTATCCACATGTGTTTTACGATGATACCTCAGAAGTGTTGGCACTTGAGAGCTTAGAATATACATTTCTGCCTGCACACTCATATTTCACTTAAAGGGATACTTATGTGACAATATGCCAAATGATGGTTATGAATCACAAGAAAAATTTATGCTCACAGGTCCTTTGTCTTCTCCTTCTTTTCTCCTAGAAATTTAAGAAAATTATATATGGGTTTATACACATCAAGGACTTCCTCAAAATTGGCCCTCTTTGTATGTGCTCAATTTTACCTAACATGATTAACTCCCCTTCTTCCTCATATATAATTTCTAAACTGTAGAATTCTTGAGATAAAAAGATATAAAATCTTTCCTAGGACTATATAACACATGATAGCACACTATATATTCTGACCTTTTTCAAGAGTTCTCCCTCTTTGGGTTTTGCATCATTGTAGGCTAGACTATTTTACGATGAGGTATTTCAGAATTTGTTTCTGTGAAACATGTTGAGTTTTGTTCTACAGCAAATAGTAATGGAATGACTTCCTGCAATATAAAAACTGAAAAGTCCCATGAAGGTAAAATTAAAAAATTATGGAACATTTACTTGATTGTATTTAAAGTTAGCTAATTAAGAGGAAAAATAAACTTTAGTACATAGTAGATGGGATTGTGAGAATCCTTATAAAGTACATTATAAACAGAACTGATATCACATTTTTATTATTTTTGAATTCCACAAAGTGGAGTGCACTCCTAGTTTTTACATTCTCATCTCTAACATCTAAGATTTGAGAAGATGGGGAACCTTATAAATCAATATGCATTATACTCCTAATACAACTTTTTAAATAGTCAAAACTTTCACTTACACTTCTGTAGTTTCTCGCTTATTTCTCAAGAGTAAATCAAGATATTATCTTAATAAAAAAATCCATGGGGGAGAAAAGATACTCATAGATTTTGCTAATTTTATTTTTTTAATTAGAAAAATACCAATTTAAGCCAATAAATAGTATAAAAACAAATCAAGGTAGAATTTTGCAATAAAAAGCCATTTACATGCAAATAGATAATTTATCCTTTTCTGTTGGAATTTCAGAAAAGAAGCATCTTAATAAAAGTCCATAGTGTGATTCACAACATTATTACCCTGGTCACACTATAGCTGACAACTTTGCTGCAAGGCAGAGTCTAAGGTATGTCTAAAACTGAAATCCTAAACTTCTAAAATCTAGTCTTGAAATACAGGGGAAAATAGAAGTGATTACTAAGTGTATTGTTTAACATCACCACATCATAGAGACAAACAGTATTTTTTTACATTTTGAAGTGAATATTACAAATGTAATGTAAAAGGCTAGGGTTGTGGCTTAGTGGTAGAGTACTTGCCTATTCACATGTGAAGTCCTGGGTTCAATCCTCAGCACCACATAAAAATAAATAAACAAAGATATTGTGTCCATCTACAACTAAAAAAAATCTAAAAAAATGTAATGTAGGAAGAAATGATTATTTTATTAATATCAACCACGTAAAAAGTGATATAGAGTTTTTTAAGGTAATGAAGCAACTCAAAGTTCTTGGAATTCAAATGCCAGGAAATGGAAAATTAAATTATGGTTAAAAATGCAGAAATAAATATTTCAAAATAAGGATCATTTGAAAAACATAATATTATTTAAATTGGACCTTTATTCGTGCCTCTACTTTCCATGATTCCAATCACCCAGGACCAACCATGGCCTGAAAATGTTAAATGAAAAATTCTAAAAGTAAATACTTCATAAATTTTAAACTGCATGCCATTCTGAGTAGTAAGGTGAAATCTCACCCCATCCCACTCCATTTCTCTTGGGTTGGAAATTATCCCTTCATTAAGCATATCCATACTGTATATGTTACTTGTCCATTAGTCACTTGATAGCCATTTTGGCTATCAGATCAGTTCTCACATGAATTATTACAGTGATTGTGTTCAATTAATTCTTATTTTACTTAATGATGGCCCCAAAGCACAAGAGGGCCATTCAGATATGCCAGAGATGTTGGAAATTGCTTTCTTTAAATAAAAGTTGAAGGACATGAATGCTGAGGTTGCTAAGATGTATAATACAATAAGAATTTATGGGGATCAGAAACCACATTCACATAAGTTTTGTTATAGTATATTGTTATAATTTTCTATTTTATTAATCTCTTATTGTGTTTCATTCATAAAATTAACTTCAGCATAGGTCTATATTTATAGAAAAAATAGTATATATTCAGTAGTATTTGTTATTTTCAAATATTACTGAATATATTTCAGTCATTCATTGGGAGTCTTTGAACATATCCTTTGTGAATAAGGGGACACTAATCTTATGCACAAAGGCATATGCTTGGCACATAGTAAGTGTAATGTAAAATATTTTAAAAATCACTACTTATTTGAAAATTGTATTCAAAACAAGAAAAATGGAAATCAATTGCTGATGCCAAACTATATTGAGTATTCAAGAAATTTCCAAAAAACCTTATGCTTTGTGCATATTTATGCTAGTAACTTAAAAATGAAACTTAGGACAGTTAATTTAACTGCAGTATTGCTGTAATATAGAACTGCACACACAGTGACTAATTCATGAGTGCATCTCCAAAATTGTATAAGAGTGGAAAATGAAAGTAACTAATGATACCCAGCTTACAAATGATTAATTACATTGATATTATCCACAGATGATCAAGTAATTATTGTCAAATCAGAACTCTCACTATACATCAAATATAATTGCAAAAAAACAGAACATGGAAACTTCCACATGCCCACAAAGATAAAATCAGCAGACATAAGGAAAGCATATTTGAAAGTAAAACTTAAATCAACAAAACTGAGGAAAATTTTGGAATGAAAAAGTATAACTAAATAATAAATTGTCCTTATTTAACTTGTCAAATTTTCAAAAGACCTTTCTAAACTCTTTTACTATTTTATCCTGTAAAAATCCTATAAAAAAGACTATTGGAAATTATTTATACATACAAAAAGAAATTTGATTTTTAGTTTATGAACTCATGCTAAAAAGCATGTAATATGAGTAAATAATAATGGTAAATATATAATCACAGTTTTAAAAAAATAACATTTCACAAAACTACATTAGAAGGATCACTACAAAATTCTTGCAGATTATGTTAGTATGATATAGGTGAAATAAGATAAATGGAGGTTTTTCTTCTGCTTTTGCTATTTACTTGCTGTTAGAACTTGAAAAAGTTACTGAACTTGTTATACCTCAGCTATCTTATTTGTAAAATGGAGATGGAGATAATCATGACTATAACTGGCCTCATTCCTGGGTCTTATTAGGGGCTCAATAATGTATAGTTATTATTACTATCCACTTGTCAAAGTCCTTAAATAAACTTTATTTGTGAACCTTGTTCAGACTTGTCCTCCAGGTAAAATTGTAAGTTCCTTCCTCTCTTTTCCATAAAATTTTATTATTCTGTTTTGTCAGATTTATTATTGTTTTATATTGATCAGTTTTCTTCAGCATATAGTGATTTGTTGAGAACAGGAAATTTAATGTTTTTCATTTGTATCTCTAACATGTGGCACAGTGTTTGGAACATGGTAGATGCTTCATATATATATTCACTAAAAGAAATATAATCATAATTCTCAAGAGCTTTGAGGATGTAAAATACTTTTGTTCTTGTGCTCAGGGCTCTAGAGAATAAAGAGAAAAATTTGGGAGCATATACATATTAACAGGAATATTGATTAACATTTAAATATACCTAAGACTGTAGGGAATTATAAGTACCTAGCACTTGTTTTTATACATAAATTATGCTTAAGAAATGGTTATAGTGCAATTAAAAGAGACAAATAAAAAGCACTGAACAAATCTCCTGAACTGGGTGCTATACTCAAAACAATTTTTTAAGTCACTGAGATACAAAGTTGTCAAGAGATGGATATAACATGAAAATATTTAACAAAATTGCTAAATTTTTCCAAGGGCTAGTTAAGTGTTAATAGAGAGGGAAGGAGAGCCATAGAAAGGGAAAGGAGAGAGTAAGAGGGAGAAAGGGAGGGATGGAGAGAGAGAGAGAGAGAGAGAGAGAGAGAGAGAGAGAGAGAGAGAGAGAGAGA